>NC_135810.1:74144640-74444640 GCF_964213995.1 Mustelus asterias | reverse complement strand
CCCCTCTCGGGACCAAACCAATAATGTTTATTATAAGAAGCATCTAAACAATTTCAGTTGTTGAAAACATTTTAACTATTTGTAATAACATTCAATAATTTTTTATACTACTGGCATCTTCAAAAATGATTTCAATCAAAATTTGTAAATCAGCTACATCATTTTGAAAACATTCAGGATTGTCCCTTGCCAAACATTTTTTTAATTCACTGAATTTGTAAATATATACATCACAAACCCCCATCTACCCTGTACATTTCACTGCTCAGAATGTCACAAAATTGCGGTTCCATGTTTTGATCGAGAGCATTGGAAATGTGAATCCAAATCCACTCCATGAGTGAAATGATTCATATATTGTGCTTTAGCTAACTTTTGGGTGGGATTATATAGCCTCGCTCGTTTCAAAACTGCAAAATCCAGCTAGAGGTCAACCGATCTTTCCATTGTCCACCCCTCGCCCACCCAGATTGTCACAGAATCACAGAGTTGTTATGGCGCAGGAGGCAGCCATTTAGCCCATTGTATCTGCACCGGCTCTCCAAACAAGCATCATGACACAGAAACATAGAAACGAGAAGCAGGAGTATACCATTTGATCCTTTGAGCCTGCTCCGTCATTCATTATCATGATTGATCATTGAATTCAATATCCTAATCCTCCCACTTCCTCCCCATATCCCTTTAGCCTCTAGAGCCATATCTAATTTCTTCTTGAAATCAGAAAACGTTTTGCCTTAACCAAGTTCTGTGGCAGTGAATTCCGCACATTCACAACCCTCTAAGTGAAGCAATTTCTCCTCACCTCAGTTCTAATAGGTTTACCCCTTATCCTCAAACTATGGCCCCTAGTTCAGAAGACTTTTCCCTGTACTTCCACACATTGTTTCCATTCAAGTAATAATCTACTGCACTCTTGAATGCCTCAATTAAACCTACCTTCATCACACTTCCAGAGAGCGCATTCCAGACCTGGAACCACTCCTTGTGCAAACAAGTTTTTTCTTACCATCACACTTGCTTCTTTTGCAAATCAATTTAAAATCTGTGCCTTCTTGTTCTTGATCCTATCACAAAGGGAACAGTTTCTCCTCATCTATTCTGCCCAGCCCCCTCAAACTTTTCAACATCTCCATCAAATCTCCTGAGAACAGCCCCAACCTCTCTACTCTATCCTTATAATAGAAGTTTCTCATCCCTGGAACCATTCTTGTAAACCTCTTTTGCACATTCTGCTTCCTATAGTGTAGTGCCTCATGCACTACCAATCAAGCAAAGACTAGTTTGTATGCAAGAACAAATAGGCTTTTATTCGCAAAAGACTTGGAGCACAACCATGCTGATGAACTGGTCCAGAGACTGAGGCAGGGGGGTAGGGAGCAGTCCCCTTTATACTTGGACCGGGGGGGGGGGGGGGGGGAAGGAGTCTCAGGCAGGGCCGGCAGGGACATGCCCAGGCATGTCACACACACACAGGCAATAAGCTTAACAGTGGTTTACCACATTCACCCCCTGCTTTTAAAAAAAATAGTCCGGCGGGGGTGAGGTGGGTGGAACAATATTTACAGAATTACAAATTCAGTCTCTCTGGGGGCTTGATCTGCTGTTGCGACCACCGTAGTGCCGGTTGTGGTGTCGGTTCCGGTGGCCGCAGTGTTGGTTCAGGCGCCAGGCCATAGTCGCTCGAGTCGTCTGTAGTTCCTTCTGATTGTCGGGTGCGTGGTGGGCTCAGGCGTGCTGTATACGGGGGTTGGGGGTGTGGGGTTGTGGGTTGCCGTGGTCCCTGGGGCACCTGCGGGTGCCAGGTCTCGAATGGACACCATGCCCTCCTGCCCGTCGGGGTACGCCACATAGGCGTATTGGGGGTTGGCGTGGAGGAGCTGGACCCTTTCGACCAGGGGGTCCGACTTATGAGTCCTCACGTGCTTCCGGAGCAGGACAGGGCCTGGGGACGGTAGTGAGGTCCCCGAGGAGGACTTCCTGGGGAAAACAAACATTCTTTTGTGAGGGGTAGCATTGGTAGCTGTGCAAAGGAGTGATCTAATCAAGTGTAGTGCATCAGGGAGGACCTCTTGCCAGCGGGTGACTAGAAGACCTTTAGACCTCAGAGCTAGTAAAGCGGCCTTCCAGACTGTCACGTTCTCCCTCTCTACCTGTCCGTCCCCCCTGGGGTTGTAGCTGGTGGTCCTACTCGAGGCTATGCCTTTGAAGAGCAGGTACTGTCGCAGCTCATCACTCAAAGTAGGATTCCCCGGTCGCTATGGATATAGCTAGGGAAACCGAACAGGGTGAAGAGGCTGTGTAGGGCCCTGACGACCGTGACCGAGGTCTTATCCGGGCAGGGAATAGCGAAGGGGAAACGTGAATATTCGTCAATGACGTTGAGGAAGTATATGTTGCAGTCACAAGAGGGGAGGGGGCCTTTGAAGTCAACGCTTGGGCGTTTGAAAGGGCGGGTGGCCTTTATGAGGTGTGCTCTGTCTGGCCGATAGAAGTGCGGCTTGCACTCTGCGCAGACCTGGCAGTGTCTGGTTATAGACCTGACTTCCTCAATGGAGTAGGGCAGGTTACAGGCTTTAATGAAGTGAAAAAACCTGGTGACCCCCGTGTGACAGAGGTCGTTGTGGAGAGTCTGCAATTGGTCTATTTGTGCGCTGGCACATATTCACCGGGACAGGGCATCTGGGGGCTCATCGAGCTTCCCGGGCCGGTATAAGATGTCATAATTGTAGGTGGAAAGCTTGATTCTCCACCTCAATATTTTATCATTTTTGATCTTGCCCCGCTGCATGTTGTTAAACATGAATGCAACTGACCATTGGTCCGTGAGTAGGGTGAATCGTTTACCAGCTAAGTAGTGGCGCCAGTGCCGTACAGCTTCCACCATGGCTTGGGCCTCCTTCTCGACAGAGGAGTGTCGAATTTCAGAGCCTTGGAGGGTTCGTGAGAAGGCGGCCACGGGTCTGCCCGCCTGGTTAAGGGTGGTGGCCAGGGCGAAGTCAGACGCATCGCTCTCCACCTGGAACGGGATGGATTCGTCTACAGCGTGCATCGTGGCCTTCGCGATGTCTGCTTTGATGCGGTCGAAGGCCAGGCGGACCTCTGCCGTCAGGGGAAAAAAAAGAGGTGGATTTGATGAGCGGACGGGCTTTATCCGCATAATTGGGGACCCACTGGGCGTAATACGAGAAGAAGCCCAGGCATCTCCTCAGTGCTTTGAGGCTGGTGCGGAGGGGAAGTTCCAGGAGGGGACGCATGCGGTCGGGATCGGGACCGATGACCCCGTTTTCCACAACACAACCAAGGATGGCGAGGCGGCGTGTGCGGAATACGCACTTCTCCTTATTATATGTCAGATTTAGGAGTGTGGCGATGTGGAGGAATTTGTGGAGGTTGGCTTCGTGGTCCTGATGATCATGGCCGCAGATGGTGACGTTATCCAGGTACGGGAAGGTGGCCCGCAGCCCGTTCTGGTCTACAATTCGGTCCATCTCATGCTGGAAAACCGAGACCCCGTTGGTGACGCTGAAGGGGTCCCTAAGGAAGTGATAGAGGCGGCCATTAAGGCAGTATATTGGCGGTCTTCCGGGCGGATAGGAGGCTGATGGTATGCAGATTTTAAGTTGATGGTGGAGAACACCCGATATTGCGCAATCTGATTAACCATGTCAGATATGTGTGGAAGGAGGTACGCGTCCAGCGACGTGTAGCGGCTAATGGTCTGACTGTAGTCAATGATCATGCGATGTTTCTCCCCAGTCTTAACAACTACTACTTGGGCTCTCCAGGGGCTGGTACTGGCCTCGATGATCCCATCCCCTTGGAGCCGTTGTACTTCGAACCTGATAAAAGCCCCGTCTCCAGCACTGTACCGTCTGCTCTTGGTGGCAATGGGCGTGCAGTCGGGGGTGAGATTTTCAAACAGTGAGGGAGGGGCGACTTTAAGGGTCGAGAGGCTGCAGGTGGATGATCTAAGAACTGGTGATTGCAAACGGAGAGCGGGGGAAAAGGCCCATTATACTCCATGGTGATGCTCTTAAGGTGACAGGAAATCTAGCCCCAGGAGTATGGCAGCGCAGAGTTGTGGTAGCACGAGGAGCCTGAAGTTTTTGTACACTGTGCCCCGTACAGTCAGGGTCGCCACGCAGTACCCGAGGACATCCACCAAGTGGGACTTTGAAGCCATGGAGATCGTTTGCTCCACTGGCAGTACTGAGAGGGCGTAGCGACTCACCGTGTTAGGGTGAATAAAGCTCTCAGTACTCCCGCAGTCAAATAAACAGTTTGTAGTGCGACCGTTTACCTCGATGTCCATCATGGACCTGGCGAGTTGGTGAGGCCTGGATTGGTCCAGCGTAACCGAAGCCACCATTGGATTTTGCGACGTGGCTGACGGCATCCATGATGGTGGCCCGCACGGCTCTCACGCAGCTGAAGGCGTCCATGATGGTGGCCCCCGTGGGTCGCACGCAGCGCTACTGGGCTTGGAGGTCGTCTTCGACCTGCATACCTTCGCATAATGGCCCTTCTTTCCACACCCGGAGCAGATCGCATCCATCGCAGCATTGTCGGGGGTGCTTCCCCAGGCCGCAGAAGTAGCACTTCGGGCCTCCAGAGACTGCCGCAGCGGTTGGGTCATTGGTGGGACGTGGTGTGGCGTAGGCCTGCGGCCCTCCCGCGTACAGAGGTGGCGGCGACTGTGGCATCCACGATGCGCCCCCGTGGTCGGGGGTGTAGGCCTCAAGATTACGGAAGGCCACCTCTAACAAGTCGGCAAGCGCTAGTCTTTTGTAGATCCAGCCCACCCTATTCCAACAGTCGTTGTCGGATATAGTTTGACCTGATACCCATGACATTGGCATCTCTGATTAAGTCCTCAGTGTTTTGGGCGGCTGTTACAGCCTTGCAGTTGCAGGCCCTGCCAAGTGCTCGCAACGCACGCAGGAATTGGGTCGCCTGATTCTCCTGGCTGTTGTCTGCGAGTAGCCAGAAGATGTCTGGCATAGATTACATTTGTTGTACTGGTCTTTTAAAAGTTCGATCGCATCCTCATAAGTTTGTGTCTCTAATCATCGAGAATACTTGATCGCTTACCCGGGCGTGGAGCACGTGTAGCTTGTCGGTTTCGGTCCGGACGACGGAGGCGGAGGTGGTGAGGAAAGTTTCGAAGCAGCCAGTGATCGAAGCTGTTAAAGGCTCCTACGGCTTGAGGATCCAATTCTTTTGAAGTTGGAAATATATAGCTATATTTTAAACTTCTTTGCTAGTAGGTTTGAAGGCAGAGGAACGAGCAACATCCAGCCTTCCTGCTGTCTAACCACCCTGCCCTGGATCCATCTGACATTGCACAGGGAATGTAGAGGTGTTAACAGCCTGCCCACCCTTGGATCTAAGTGACCAATTAATCACCATTTAAAGGCCTCATCCCTCCCTGCCGCTATTTTATCTGCGATGGCTACACGAGAAGATGCACATCGTGCAGGAAGCCCAACAGTTTTAGCTGCACAGGCTGCTGTTAGGCAAAGTGGGGAAAGCTCCAATATGGGTTTTCTTGACCAATTGGAAGCAGCAACCCACCCCCAAAGATCATTCATTCCTTTAACCTTTGCCTCTCGAACCTGCTGCTCCCCAATGATCCCCCCCCCCCCCCCCGCAACTTTCTGAGACCACCCATCTGGACTTTTCTGGGCTCTTCAGTGTGGTGGAACGCCTAAAGCTCCAGCAGACACACACCACTCTCAGCAGCTAGGACTCCCCTAAGGAAACTTCCTCCCAAGAAAAGGGATGGGAGTCTCATCTTAAAACAATTAACATTGCTCCCAGTATTTAATCGCTGCAGGTAAAATCATCAGGATAGTGAGTGGGCTTCCTTTCTTCCTCCCTGCATGACCAATGCACAATGGCAGCCAAGTGTACCATCTAGGATCAACTCATCAAGGCTCCTTTAGATGTCACTTTCCAAACCCATGACCACTACCACCGAGAAGGTTAAGGGCAGCAGATGCATCACCTGAAAATTCCCCCTCCAAGACACACATCATCCCAACTTGGAACTATATTTTTGTTCCTTCACTGTCGCTGGGTCAAAATCTTGGAACCCCTGTGGGTGCACCTATACCACACTGACGGCAACAGTTCAAGGTGGCAGCTCACCATCCTGGGCAAGTGTGATAATAAGTAACCTTTTATTTTTAAAATCACCTAAAATCCAGCTTACGGCTGGAATCCATTTTAAAATTGGGGGGAAAAAATCATTGAGGGTAAGGAAATGCACATCTTACAATCATCCTGATTATGAACTGGAAGAAATCACACAAGTTCTGTCGGTAACACCCTCCTGTTTAATCATTCATGATAGAACCTTTAGTCATCTTGGTCTTCCTTCTGGAATCCCTAACAAAGATTGAACACCTATCTATTTCTCTCTACAGTTTCAAAAGCCTTCTCAAATCATTCCTTTCGAGCTTCTAATTTCCATCTCCATGTCTTGGCATCAGCTTGCCAATTTAGAGAAAAGCTTAGCACTTTTTCTTCCATGTTACTAGTGTTAAATACAAGTTTGCATTACAGCATTATGGGCTAATAAAATGGAGACATTTTCTTTAGAAGTATGTGATATAATTAAAAACACTGATGTCAGAGTCCAAGTCAAACAACATTTATATAAATAAGCTTCTTCAATTTTGAAGGATACCTTACACACTTTGGCTCTCTTCAATATTCCTGTATCTCAGTGAACAGCCGGTTTGATGTGTACAATCTCAGAATTCACAGGCTAAATGTTTTTCAAAGAGGCAATTCACATGAAAATGACAACCATAGCATTTTTGATTACATAAAAACTAAATCAAAATAAAGTAAAATGCATTTCTTAAACTGTTTGAACTGTAATACATCTTACAATCAACTCTCAGCTTAGCCCCATAACAAAATGTGAAGCAATGATGGCAGCTCAATACAAAAATACTTGTAGCTGTGAATCGCATAGAAAGGTATTGACGAGGTATGCAAACTTATAGGTACTAGATGTTTTAATTTCATCTAATATATTAAAAAATACACAAGAGTCCTTCCATCTCGTCATTAAAAGATTTAGCCTCCTAGATCATGTGCTCTGTAAACATTTTATACCACCCTCAACTTCCTCAAGACCCTCCTTAAAACCCAGATGTTGATTTTAGTAACTCCTCTTTTGGATTGGTGTCTATTATTTTGATGTACTTCAGTGAATTGTTTTGGGATGAAAAATTCTGTTGTAGCTGTTGTTGAAATGTGCATCAATCCAACTCTACAAGAAATGCATTATTTTTGTAACAATTTTTCAGTTGTCACCACCAGAAATAAAAATTCAAGAAAAGCATTTAATTTGGTTCCACACATGAAACTAATGCTTCAATGCATTTTTTTTCCTGATAAACCATCAGTAGAATTTGAAACCGAAGTAACATCAATCCCGGATGCTCGGATCAGGCAGCTGCTTAAAACTCTGATTTCAATTCAAAGGCTTGTAACAATGATCTAAACCCTGCAAAATGATGCAAGATGAGCTCACTGGACTCAAACTCCATCTGTAGTCAACAATCTGTATTAATGACAGCAAATCCATTAGATTGCCTGCGGGTGATCAGAATCTAACTGACTCAGTGAGACACTAGCCTGTTTTAAGTGAATGAATAGCAAACAAAAATATATCTGGTTGATTGCCATGCACTCGGAAAATTCATCATTCTTGAAATCAACACCATATGAAAATTAAGCTGCAGTCACTTAAAGTTGGCTTGCAAAATGACAGGACGCAGTTTAGCCATTGGTACCAAGGAAATCAAAAGCTCTCCCCAAGGTTAGTTAGCAAGGGTAGCACATAGCTGGAAAGGAGGTTTACCAGGATGTTGCCTGGTATGGAAGGGCTTAGTTATGAGGAGAGATTGGGTAAACTGGGGTTGTTCTCACTGGAAAGACGGAGGATGAGGGGTGACCTAATAGAGGTGTATAAAATTATGAAAGGCATAGATAGGGTGAATGGTGGGAAGCTTTTTCCCAGATCGGTGGTGACGTTCACGAGGGGTCATAGGTTCAAGGTGAGGAGAGGGGGGGGGTTTAATACGGATATCAGAAGGACGTATTTTACACAGAGGGTGGTGGGGGCCTGGAATGCGCTGCCGGGCAAGGTGGTGGAGGCGGAAACACTGGGAACATTTAAGACTTATCTAGACAGCCACATGAACGGAGTGGGAATGGAGGGATACAAAAGAATAGTCTAGTTTGGACCAGGGAGCGGCACGGGCTTGGAGGGCCGAAGGGCCTGTTCCTGTGCTGTATTGTTCTTTGTTCTTTTGTTTGGTACAGACCACATGGTCCTACAATTAACTCGGTGTGTGACAACTACATTACCATTAGTTAAAATTGACTTCAGTGATTCTTCGTTACGGACAAGGAAAATTACAGTTCTTCTGATCACCATCCAGACACTGCTGGAAAGTGCATACATGTGAACTTGAACGGAGGTTAGTGATACCCCATGATCAAACAGCCTGACAACACAATTTCTGGGTTCACAACTGAAAGCCACTTGGGAAAAGTTTAACTTTTGTAACAAAAGATGAATGAGATTAGGAAAGAAAATGGCAAAACATTAAAATAATGAAAGCTTGTCTGCAGTATATCAATGTTATGCACTGCTGTAGCAGTCAGTATTAAGCCAGCACTGATTTTTAGCATAATAAAAGTAGTAAAATAGTCCAAATACCAATTTTTCACTCATAAGTCTGAGCAGAGCTGAATAAATGATAGGTAAATGAAAATATCCTTTTCTATCACCCTGTCCCCAACTTTAAAGTGACTTGGGTATGTTCAACCCAGTTCTAAAGACAACAATCTAGAACCTAGCCCTTCCTATAATTTGTGAATGATACGCTGACCTCGTCCGTAGCAGGGATTCTCCCATCCCGCTGCAGTGAATGGAGATTTGGCTGAGCGCCAAATTCTCCATCCGCGCTGGCAGCAGCATCAGGGACGGCGGCGGCCCGGGGGGGGGGGGGGGGGGGGGGGAGGAGAGAGGGAGGGGGGGGGGGGGGAGTTGAATGGCCAGTCAATTCCAGCCCAAGTCACATTATTACAGTAATGTGATATTTGGTTTGGCATAGTTAGCAGGGCAACAGAGTGCAATTGTGATACCTGTCAATACTCAAAATCAATCACTTTAATCGGAATAGTAATATTTGGAGAAATTGTACATCAGAATTTGTACCAATTTTCACTGAAGCTTTCTCTGATTTTTCCAGGTTGGTTGATCAATTGCTACCCAGCTCTTTGACATGAAAAAAAATATCAACCTGGTGGTAATGATCCTGAGATGTAACATTTCACATTAGTAATTTCATCATTAAGGTTATCGAAATGCATGCCCATTCTGAAAGGAAAGGAACTTCATGCAAGTTCTTTAAATACTTAAGAATTTGAGAGATAGCTTAAATGGCATCTCATGCCTACTATATGTGACCCGAGGTGCTAAAAAGGAAATGAAGGTGGCATTCAAATGAGGCATTGTGATAAAATGTAACAAGGTTACACATTTAACAGACAACATAGTGATTATTAGTCACACAATTGTCAGCCAGAAGTACACCACTCATCAACACCCCACCACAAAACTCAATTTATAATGAAAATGGAATGAGAAAAGAATGAAAATGTTGAAAAGATGTATGCCAAATAAGAATTTTAGTACTGTGGAACAATAGAGTCTGAAGCAAAATAAAATGTGTCTGAATAATGAGAATGATTTATAAAATTGATACACTGCACAGTACAATTGCAGAATACCACTCGTAGTACATACTGAGAAATTAAATTTTGGACTGAATTAAGACTTGAAACAAATTGTTGTTTGTGATGTTGGGTTGGTGATGTGCTACTTTCACATTTCCAGTCAACATTTTGCAGCAGTCTATTTAAAAATACCATAAATGCACTTTAAGATCATGTAAACTATCGCACTGAAAAACACTTCATCAAAGAGAAATCATAGAAACCATATAGTACAGAAAGAGGCCATTCGGCCCATCGAGTCTGCACCGACCACAATCCCACCCAGGCCCTACCCCCATATCCCTATATATTTTACCCGCTAATCCCTCTAATCTACGCATCTCAGGACACTAAGGGGCAATTTTAGCATGGCCAATCAACCTAACCCGCCCATCTTTGGACTGTGGGAGGCAACCGGAGCACCCGGAGGAAACCCACGCAGACACGAGGAGAATGTGCAAACTCCACACAGACAGTGACCCAAGCCGGGAATCGAACCCAGGTCCCTGGAGCTGTGAAGCAGCAGTGCTAACCACTGTGCTACCATGCCACCCCTTAGATCTTTAATACAAGATTTAGTCATATTACAAATAAAATCAATATTTTACAGTTTTTCTGCAAATTTACTTTGCATGTTAAGCTCTTATTTGCACCCCCCGTCCCCCCTCCCCTTTCCTGCCCATTTTTGAATCATAGAATTATCGAACGGTTACAGCACAGGAGACCATTCATGCCCCTGGTTCTCTGATGGAGAAATTTACTTGGTGCCACTCCAGCACCTTCACCTCATGACTCCCGAAATTCTTCCTTTTCAGATATGAATCTAATTCCCTCTTGAATGCTTTAAATGAAACTTCCTCCACTACACTTCCTAACCACTCGTTGCACGAAAATAATTTGTCACCATCATTTCCTATACTAATTACCATGAACTATGCCCTCTGGTTCTCAATCCCATCCACCAATGGGAAGGGTTACTCCTACCGACTCTGTCCAGAACCCTCATGACTTTGAATACCTCTGTTTGATCTCCTCTCAACCTTCTCTTTTTTTAAAACAGAACAGCCTCAGCTGCTCTAATCTACCTGCAAAGTTAGTCATCTCTGGAACCATGTGTGTGATCTTTGACATCCTCTCTAATGTTTTCCTATCCTTAAAGCTGTTCCCCCCACTTCTTCTGGCTGGGGAACCACACCCTGTGCGATTACCATCTTCATAGACAAAGAAAGAAAAATCCAAATTTTGTAATTTGGAATATTAGAACAGTCATGGATAAACTCAAGAGTGACATTCCAGAAAGAAGAATTGTACTCATATTACACGAGCAATCAACACTCCAAGACATCGGTGCCCTCAGTGAGACCCACCCTCCTACGAGAGGCTGCTGAAAGAGCTAGTAGGGTGACATATTTTCTAATGGAAAGGAAAGGCTAACAGTGACTCTGTGCCCTCAGATTGTTTTGCCATTAGAACATTGGATGCACTACTAAAGTTGCGCAATTGTATAAATGGTAGACCCATAACACTTCACCTACAGCTTAGACATAATCATAATGCCATCCTCATCAGTGCTTCTGTCCTCACTCCAGTGAAGATGTTATGGCAACATGCTAATCTGACCTTGATGGAACCCTCATTGCTATCCCAGAAGAAGCAAAGATGATCCTTCTGAGGGACTTAAATGTCCAGGTAGGCTATCCCTCCGATGTCTGGAAAGGAACCAGCAGGGTGGGAAAAACCAAAGCAAATGGTGTCCTCCAATTGACAAAGTATGCTTAGCATGGTTTTATTTTAACAAACACAGTCTTCTGCTAGAATGACAACTAAAAATCCACATGGAGGTGTTCTAGATCGAAGCAGTGGCATCTCCTGGAATATGTTATTGTGCAGGTCAAAGATCTAAGTGACATCTGTCTCGCTAATCCATGCAGGGGACTGATGCCTGTAGGACAGATCACGGACTTGTTTGATCAATAATGACCATCCATCTGGCACCAAAACATCAAAAAACCCAAAAGTGCCAGAGAAACAAGATCAATGTCTCAGCCTGGCCAAAGAGAGGAAATTCCAAATGCAGTTCACAAGAATCTGGAAAATATTCACACATCCAGCCCTCAATTCCACATCAGTGGAATCCAATATATCAGCTGTGTAGATCTCCTGTGCCCAGATTATTGGGTTCAAGCACCATCACCAGGCCAAATTGACAAAAACAATTCTGAAATTTGTGACCACTGAAAAGCAAGCAGCTTTCATTCCTGACAGAACAACCCAGGGTTGCAAGTGAAGACAGCAACATTCCCACAGCTGAAGACTGACATCTTCCAGACACACCTGGAAGATAAAGGACAAGTGATGGGCAGAGAAAGTCCAACAGTTTCAACAATATACTTATCGTGACCTGCAATGCCTTTGTGAAACCGCCAGAGTGATCTACATACTTAGGTCAAATGGACAAAATTCACTTCAAATCACAGGATAGTATTTCTCTCAAGGATGACAATATCATCCGTCAATCCTGGAAGAGAACATTTTCAACAACTCCTCAACTGTGGATCCACAGTGGCAGCTGATGCTCTCCAGGCTATCCCAAATACCCTGTGGCAAATTCCATAGGTGAACCAGCAATGGGCAAACTGCAATGAGTAATCAAACAAATGAACAACAACAAAGCCTGCACTCCAACGGCGTTGCAGCTGTGATCTTCAAAGCTGATGGAATCTGCTCCCATCAAGACTCCATGCACTCCTCAGACTTTCCAGAGGAGTCCCTGACATGGCCCTCTATTGCCAAGCAAACCAAAGAAAAATGTCAAGAAAAACATCAGGAATTCTTCACTGCATTCATCAATCTGACTAAAGCATTTGCCTCAGTAAATCATGAGTCCCTAGGGCACAAGGCAACATGTGGGTCACTGACTGAGTTGGCAGGGGATCAGTGGCAGTACTGAGGGACGTGGAGCACTCCCAACTACCATGTGTCCTTCCTTCATCTTCCATCGCATAACCCATCAGTACTCTCAATCTCTTCAACTACAAGAAACACGACCTGTCCTTGAATATTGCTAAAACAAAGCACATATCAACCCACACCTGGTCAGCCAAATATTTCACCTCCCATATGTACTGAAGGAGACTCTGTGGAACATGTTGAGTGGTGTACAGAGCAGCTGTTGTCACCACACTCTTATAGTGCACTGAGATCTGAACTGTGTTTCAGCACCACATATTAGCACTAGGGAAATTCAAATGCCTTTTCTACATCCTCCAGCTTCATTGTGGAGACTGTTGACAAAAGCTCCACAGCTTTCAGGCAAAAATCAAGTTTGATAGTCTTGTCAGCCCAGAAGCATATTGCTCACCATGTCCTGTTTTCTCAACACAAATGGTTAACGTCAAAGGAGAGGAAAAAGTTTTAAAAGATACGCGTAAGCTCTCCTTGTAGCATGGCAGTGCAGAGAGAGGAGTTTGCTACTAATTGTTCAAAATGGTGACAACTTGTCCATCAAACAACATCATACTGAATAACAACTTTAAAGAAGAGGCAGAGCAACAGCAGAGACAAAAAAAAGAGGAAGTAAACGCTGCACTCCAGATCCTACTACTCCATGGGACATCATGCTTCATGTGCCCAAAATTTGTGGGTCAAGAACCAACCTGTTCCCATGGCAGAAGTACAACCCTGAGAAGACGTTATCCTCAAAACAAGGGAAAGTTGGCAATGACAAGAAAGATTTCCCTGTGGCTTATCCACTGAATTATAATCACATTGAAATAGAATTTAATTTGGAAACAGTGACAGGTAATCCCACTATTTGTTTTTTAAAAAGTTATAACAGCATAGAGGTTGGCCATTCATCCCATTGAGTGCATGGCTGCACTATACATCCCTGTCACCCTGCAAATTTGTTTTCAACCACCAATCAAATTTCCTTTCAAAAGCATTCATTGTCTTCACTTCTACCATCTCTGTAGACAGAGTTCCAGCTCATTATAATCTGTTGCTTTACAAATAGTTACTTCTCACATACTTCCTGCATCTCTTGCCAAAAACTTTATAACACTGTCCCTTGGTACCATTAGGCATGGATGCAGATTTATCTAAACCTGCCATAATCTTATGCTTCTCTATCATCACTATATGCTATTTTTTGGGAATACAGGCTGCTCAAATTGTCTAGTGATGTCATTTTACAAATTCTGGTCCAACCAGATGTTCCCAAAACACCAGGGAAGGTCTCCTGCCAAAATTGACTCTACTTGTAGCTATTAACTGCACATGCAAAAGTTTGCATATACAATTATTTTTCAATTGCTGCCCTGCAGTGCAAGTCAGAATCCAGAGCAGCCAGAATCTTAGCATACCACAGAATAATTTTGATTAATCTTGCAATTACTGTAAAATACGTTACCACCAAACAACACGTGCAATTTTAACCAGAAAAGGGATTCAGTGATCTTCTACATAATTATAATATCCTATTATCAAAAAGATTGGGCAACACAAACCCAATGTGCCAAAAGTGAAAAAAACTAAACATTCACTCCTTGTTAATTAAGGTATAAAGTATTTGCTACACAGAACCATCACAATGCCGTTTTTTTGCCTCTTGGCATTTACTTTTAATATGAAATGCATTTAACATGATTTAAATTCTTAAACAGCAATATTTATTGATGGGCATCACTGGCTGGACCAGCATTTATTGCCCATCCCTAATTGCCATTGAATTCAGGGCAGTGCCACATGTAGACCAAACCAGGTAAGGAAGGTCAATTTCCTTCCCTAAAGCACATTACTAACCAAAATAGTTTTTAGCGACAATTGTCAATTAGATTTTTTTAATTCCAGATTTTTACTGAATTCAAAGGTCACCATTTGCCGTAGAGAGATTCAAACCCAACCGTGGTGAGATTAGAACCCAGGTCTCTGGATTATTAATCCAGTAAAAACACCACTACGCCATTGGTTTCCTTGTAACTCAGCTTTTCTCTCAACCTTTGCAAATCCAGTCGTATCTCAAACCACAAGCAGATGGTATTAACAAAATCTAAAAGTAATACTGCAGATAAACCCGTGAGAGATTTTTCTACTATCGAAATCACAATGTGAAGATAGCACCAAGAGTTCACAATACATTTGGGACAGTTCCTTAATTTTAAGAAATTTATATTGGTAAAGATTAGAAATAAAGTAGTTTTAATTTAATGTTTGTGTCTGGAAAGGCAAAACCTAGATTCATGCTGGGCAAAGCTGTTGCATGTGTGGGGGGTTGGTCAATTCCAACTGTGATTCTATTGTGGCTTAGGGAGGGTTATGATGTGGAGAATAAATAGTAATAGCTGGGGTTGCTTAACCACTGGAGGCCCTTGTAAGGGCAGAAAAGTTTTAAAGTTTTAGCTGAATATATTGTAGTTGGAGACAGAACACTAGGGAGTGAACATCTCAACTCTGCCACAAGAAAGACTGGATAGGTTGCAAGCTGCAAAGAGGCAGGCTCCCTCGAATGCCAGTTACTGTCAAGATAACCAGGGAATTGGGACAGTAAGAATGTTTTAGAAGATTGGAGTTACGAGAACAAAGACCAAGGTATTATTAAGGAGAAATCAAGGAAGAGTAAACTAAGGGTTCTGCGTTAAAGAGACAATTACAGTAACCAGATTTAAAGTGAACAGCAGACTTCAGAGGTAAATTAAAAATTTGATGCCATTTTACCAGGGTACGGAACTGAGAGTTAAAGCGATTGTGAACAATTTGTACAGCAGTCAAGACAAAGAAATCCCAAAGGGGTTGGTGCAAATACAGCACTGGATTCGCTGTTAAAAGTCAAGTGTAAGCTTTGTTTAAAACAGTAAAAAGTCTCACACCAGGTTAAAGTCCAACAGGTTTATTTGGTAGCACGAACTTTCGGAGCGCTGCTCCATCAGGTGAGACTCAGGTTCATCAGGTTGGACTTGAACTTGGTGTTGGAGAGACTTCTTACTGTGCCCACTCCAGTCCAACGCCAGCATCTCCACATCTTGTTTAAAACAGTCATTTGGAAAATGTGGACTGGATTTCAGAATGCAACCCTCTAAGGAAAAGGATTATCAATGAGAGGAGATTTTAAAGCATGTTTTTGGGAGTGGAGTTTGGAAACTCATGTGACAATCATCTGGGGGGATTCTGAGGGGAAAAATCACTGACACTAACTTGGGTTCAGAGCAGAGTGTGTATATTTGAACGCAGCCAATTTGCGTATTTAAAAGGGACTTTTGTTAATGGAACCACCATAGCTTAAGATGTACATTATAATCGGTGGTGATCTTAGGATCTGCGTGTATCTGTTAAGCTAAGGGGGGAGTAAAGGAGTACTGTATAATAATCCAACTTTTCACATTTAAATGTTTTTTTCTTGTTGTTAAAACTAATCAGTGGTCCTGTGATGCTGTTCCTCCACGTTTTATAAAAGAAAGTTTGAAGTTGCAATCTTTTGAGCCAAGGTTTCTGGAGGAAACCCACGTAGACACAGGGAGAACGTGCAGACTCCGTACAGTCAGTCATCCAAGCTGGAAATCAAGCCCAGGTCCCTTAACTTTGAGAGATTTATATTGATAAAGATTACCAATAGTGTTATAGTAACTATTTCAAATTATATTCAAGAACAACGATATTAGTGCTAACCACTGTGCCGCCAGTTTTTACATTGCAAAAGGAAAATTGATTTGCTTAAAGGTCTTTCAGTTAAAGTCACACTTTTCAAGAATGCACCTATAGCTTTGACTGAGGACTTCATTATTTTAGTTTGTTGGTAACTTATGTCATACCATTTCAGTTTAATAATTCAGCGAACTTAAGTTCTTATTAAGATCTGAATCTTTACAAATCTAGTTCATGTGCATAAAAAAGCCAATCATTATGTAGAAAGTCCCTTCTTTGATGAGGAAAAAAATTGAGCAGCAGGAATAAAATACAAGTCAGAACATAGTGTGCCATGCTTCTTTTTACCACAAGTCCCAACAGCGAAATGTTCAAATCCACTGTTTAAATCTCACAGCATGCGCATGAGAACTGCAGTGTTGGACCTCTCACTGAGTTTGTCAAGATAAAATGATTGTCAGCATCTCTCCCCGGTTATAATGTAGTGTTTGGATCTTTCATTAGGTAGAACGTCTAAAAGTATACACTTTCTGAAGTAATGCTGGCAATGTTCTTCATTCTTTCAAAGTTATATCAGGATCCCTGCTGTTCTCAGCAAATTTTAGTGTTCCATTGTGCCATGTGAAAACCCAAGGTATCAGATCCACAGCAAATTCCCGTACTTATTAAAAAATGTCAGGTTCTTAGAACCAAAGTGCATAAACTCCCAAAGTGCACAAATTCCCAACATACACCAACAGAACTGCACATAAAATGGCCCAGTTTCAGTGAAATCATTCATCTAGTAGGCAGAGCTCAGATTATCTAAATGACAAGTTAGCAAATTAAGTGATGTTGTTGGATTGATCATAATCATTACAAGGATGAAACTGACTCACATTCAACACTATTTACTACTTTGCATTTCTGAATTACAAACTATAATCAGATGGGAATCCCCCCTATTAGAATTTATTTTTTAGAATTATAGAAACCCTACAGTACAGAAAGAGGCCATTTGACCCATCGAGTCTGCACCGACCACAATCCCACCCAGGCCCTACCCCCATATCCCTACATATTTTACCCACTAATCCCTCTAACCTACGCATCTCAGGACACTAAGGAGCAATTTTAGCGTGGCCAATCAACCTAACCCGCACATCTTTGGACTGTGGGAGGAAACCGGAGCACCCGGAGGAAACCCACGCAGACACGAGGAGAATGTGCAAACTCCACACAGACAGTGACCCAAGCCGGGAATCGAATCCAGGTCCCTGGAGCTGTGAAGCAGCAGTGCTAACCACTATGCTACCGCGCCACTATTATATAGTGGCATTCTATAATACTGCATTTAACAGAGGAAAAAAAATTGCACACGCTTGAGAAAATAGATCTAATGCCAAGTCAGCAAATTGTCCCCTCAGTTGCTAAGATCAGCAGTACCTTCTCCTGCAAAGGTGACCACTTGAAAGTGCAGTCAGAGGTTTCATCAATATTCCATCCAAGACAAAGCTCAATTTCAGCTACTGAAATCTTATAAACACAAAGAAAGGAAATAATTAACTCTCCAATTAAAACCCTGCCAAAAACATAAAACAAATGATTTTTGTTTCAAAACTCAATCTTCCAGGAACCTCAAGCACAACATCAGTCTAACACAGGAACAGTTTTATAGCACATTTATATTTCAGGACAACTTATTGGGTTCCTGGTCCTAATTTTACAGTAACTGTTTCAAATTATATTCAAGAAGAATGATATTAGTTGCTGATTCCACGTGAAAATTATGTGTAAAGGATTCCAGTTATTTAGCTGGCGGAAACATTTTTCTAATGGTTGAGATTTTTTTTTAAAGACACTAACGAGAAAATGTAACACTAACCAGAGTTGCCGAATGTGATTAAATGTATTCCTGGTGGTTTCATCACATGACTTGCCCTACTGCACCAAATCATTAGTCAGCCAACAGTTTTCAACCTTGTGACGTATTGCCTTCACCCGCCAATGGAAAGCTTACTGCCCAATTGGATGATGCAGCTAAACAGCCTTCATTTTCAATATTTTTTTCTGGTAAAGAGAAATGCTCAAAGAAAATGCCAAAACAAAATCTTTTCATAAAAGATTCCAGCAGATGCTGGAAATCTGAAATCGAAACAGAAGTTGCTGAATAAACTTAGTGGTCTGGCAGCATTTGTGGAGAGAGAAACATGGTCAATGTTGAGTCCGTTTGACCATTCTACAGAATCTTTTTTTTAAAATCAGATATTTTTTCTCCAGGGTGGCACAGAACTGTGTCTTAGAGATTGATCTTCAATTCTTGGAGACTCCAGCCAATCCTGGTTGGTTGGCAACCCCAACTAGCAACATCTCTTTGCTGGTTTGTGCTGTGTTCATAACAGAACCATTTCTTTCTTATGGCATAAGAGCCAAACCATCTAAGGAACAACCAAAATCACTTATTTTACTGCTTCGCACTGCCCCAAGTGAGAAGTCAAGACAAAAGAAAGTGGATATTTTAAAACTAGTGCATACCAGATTACATTTCATTAAATTTTACATCCAGGAAAATAAAAAAATACAAATCAGATGTTAATGGCTATTCTGAACAAATTTGAAATGAAACATTCCTTTACCCATTTGTTTTGTGGCAATTTGATCGATCAAGGAAGCCACATTGTACATTATGGTTGAATGGGGTAGTCCTTGTTCCTATCAATCATCAGTGCACAAAGGAACTGAGATCAGTTTAAGCACAAATTAATAACCAGGAAAACGTCACTACACACCAAAGTAATACACTACCAAATAATAGTGTGGAGCACCACAGAACACTATACCAGAAAAAAACCTGAGTTATACCCTGGTTAAATATCTCCCTCCCTTTTCACTGAAATCTTGATGTATCATGCTGCCTATTAAAGATGCCAAGTGAGGGCCAGAAGAGTTGACGAGGGGCATGCTGAGAGAACATTCAAGAAAACATGACTGAGCCCCCATCAATTACCTAATGGAAAACTTAAATGGTTGTCTTCCAAATAAAGATTGTCATTGCTCGAAGTTATATGAAGTGCTTGATTAGAGCATGGAGAGAAAATGACAAGAGATGAACCACATTTCACATTCTCAATAAAAATATTTTAATCAAAACAGAAATATGTTCATTGAATAGACTTAACTTCAGGAGAGTCTGAAATGGACGACTCTATCATCAGTCAATGCCATAAAGTTTGAATCAAATTGATGCCTGATATTATTTCCAGTAAATCTTATACAGAGCATTTCCTTTTGTGTGCTAAGTCAGTGCTAATGGAAATGTAGGTTCATATAAAATTTAATGCACAAATCAATAAACTTTGACTCAAGAGAAAACCATTGACAAAGTGCATAACTTAACTTCCAGTAAAACAAAGGTTACTTGGCCAAAATGGTAAAAGATGCACAATCTTGGGGGGGAGAATTTGTACTTTAATTCTCTCCCATAAAAACCCAACAGTGAATCCTACATTCAAGGTTTGAATGATATTTGGAGACTATTCAATTGTCATCTTAGCTGGTGAGAATGCAAATACTTAGTTGATGAGAAAGCATATTTTAACAGAGTTCATCACGCTGCATGAGAAATTTGATCAAGATTTGTCCAATCAATTTTTATTGTAAAATATGAAATCAGTCTGAAATTTTACAATTTTGTACTCCAAATTATCAAGTGTGGTTAACTAGAGAAAAAAAAACTTATTTTTAAAAAATAAACCTTTCTAATAGTTATTTACTTTACACTTCCTCACAATAAGTCAGGATTGGACCAATGAAGAATATTAAAACCCTAGATCACAATTCAATATATGTTTCACATGCAGGGGTTTTTATCTCAACAAAGCTATTGTACATGTGACTTAGGACAACTAAAACATATTAAGTTCCTGGAATAAAACATACTTTTGTCTTCTTCAAAATATTAGTTTTGGCTTAGTGGTAGGTGCTAGAGTCAGAAGATGATGGGTTTAAATCCTACTGCAAAACCTTAGGCACATAAATGTGAAATGTCAGCAGAGATTAGATAGGGTATGAAAAGAGTACTGCATTGTCACAGCTGCTATATTTCAGATTAGACACTAAACCAAGGTCTCATCTGTCCTCTCCAGTAGGTGTTTGCAAAAAAGCAAGGGAGTTCGCCCAGTATGCTGACCAACATTTATGTTCCGATTAACACCACTTTCTTCATTTCTATGCCATTCACACGTGACTTTTTTTTTCTTTGCATTGACCACATAATGGCCACATCTCTACAAGGGAGCTTTGGCTATGCTTCACTTTCTCCAGTTAATCAGCTGCACCAATAAAACAAAACAAATATGAAGCCACATTAGTTATGCAATCAGTGGGCTTTATGTTGGTAGATACAGGGTGTGCGAGTAGATTGTCATCATTGCAAAACATATTGCGAAAAAATTATAAAAAGTTACATCCTCCCTCTTATTCTAGGAATTTAAGTAAACTAGAAAGGAAAATAATCGAAAATATAAAGGGAACAGAAATGTATTTATTTTCAATAAGAAATAAATAAAATGATTTCAAAATATATCACTAAGTGAAGATTTGCAGATACCATTCTTCCCTCGCAGAGTTCTTAATCTTGGTTAGGATGAGGCAGCATGAGAAGGGCAAAGCATGAAGCTGAATATCTCTTACTAACCACTTGACATCAACAGAGGCCTATCACCTTTTACATCTCTTGATTGCACATAACACCGGAAATTGTTTTCAAAAGAAGGAAGAGAAGAAACTTTCAAAATATGAAAAAGCTACAATGTGCACAAGAGCAAAATATTCATAGGGTCCATTATATTACCTTCCTCAAAAAATTGCAGTTAAAATTGCACGCTTCCCTTAAACATCAAAGATTGGCAATTTGTAATAAAGAAAGAATGCATTAACAAAAAGACAATGAACATTGTTTTGATGCTGTCTTGACATCCATTTTCACATGCGTCAGCAGGATATGCTGGTTAGTATCAGCAAACATAGTGCAACAGGCTTTCCTGAGGAAATGCCACAGGGCTGGAGTCATGCTCAGTCACTTCAATGAAGAAAGCAGGAAACTCAAAACTGAAAGAGATGCCGGCCTTTTATGCTGAGAAAGAGAGCACTGTATTACTAACGATTCCAATTGTAACACTGTATTTGTCATTGTTCATAGGAGTGTGCCTATGAATAAAAGAGGGGAGCAAAATGGGAATAGCCAGTGAATACGGAAAATTCAGCATGCAAGATTAAAGTTTGTCATGCCTACAGTAAACAAAGACAGATTTTCAACAATTAAAATTAAAACATTTGGACCAGCTGATTTGCAACCCCAATCCACCTTAATTCAATTTTAAACAACCTCAAACATGCAATTTAATTCATAACATTTTAGTAATATCCTAACACAAGTGTGACACATGGGCAGGTCATCCACTGGTCAGCTGACTCTTTGCCAGAGTCTGAAGTCATTAGCTCAAATCCAATTCCAGAGCAATCTAGGCCGACACTTAAAGTATAGTATTGAGGGAATGTGGTACCTTTCAAATGAGATGGAAAACAGAGGTGCTATCTGTTCCCTTGGGTGGATGCAATCGATTACATGACACTATTTCAAAGGACAGCAGGGCATTTATCCTCAGTGTCATGGCCAATATTTATCCCTCAATCAAAATAACAGAGACTATCTGGTCATTATCACATTGCAGTTGATAGGAGCTAGCGGTGTGCAAATTGACTGCTGTTCTCCCTACATTACAACAATGACTACACTTCAAAGCTTGTTTTTGTTATATTCATCCATGGGACATGAGCGTCGCTGGCTGGCCAGCATTTATTGCCCATCCCTAGTTGCCCTTGAGAAAGTGGGGTTGAGCTGCCTTCTTGAAACACTGCAGTCCACTTGCTGTGGGTTTACCCACAATGCCGTTAGGTAGAGAATTCCAGGATTTGGACTCAGCAACTGCGAAGGAACAGCGATATATTTCCAAGTTGTAAAGCATGTTAGGATGTTCTGAGATTGTGAAATAACCTGCATAAATCCAAATCTCTCTTTCATTTACTTCATTCTAAAAGAAGCTTTTGTTGCTTTTCATGAGCTAACAACTCCTTGCAGCTTCTGAATGAAACCATTTTTAAAATTGAGAAACCAAGGCGACAGACTATGGTCAATAATATAGGGTCTCAGGCTGAAGGTTGGAGAGCAAAGACGATTTAAAAATAAGCTAAGTTAGGCATCAGTGATAAGGTGACACCAAACTTTCATTTTAAAAACCGAGAAGAATGTAAAAGGGAGAAAAAGAACACAAAACCAACGAGTTGTTACAAGGAAGACCCTGGAAACAATTAGTCACGTAAGGAAAATGTGGGGTCGAGTCTTGATTTCAGAATCAAGATCCAGAATTTCAAAACCAGGTTGTTCCAAATGACAAGAACCTTAACTCACATCAGCGGTTCATGTTGTTTCTCTTAAAATTCAGTCTTTGTGACATGTACTCTGCAGATTTCTTCCTTTTTTTTAAGCCCCTGAAATGCTCAGGAATGATTTTACTTCATCAAAAACATATATTTTTATAGCATCTTGAACATAATCAAACACCCCAACATCAGAGTAATAAGGCAAATATTTGATACCGAGCCACATAAGGAGATATTAGGACAGATGGCCAACAGCTTGGTCAGAAAGGTGAACTTCAAGGACCATAAGGGAAGAAAGAGGTAGATAGGCAGAGATGTTTAGGCAAGAAATTCCAGAGCTTAGAGCTCAAGCACTTGAAAACACAGCTACAAATCGTGGAACAATTAAGATCAGCGAAACTCAAGAATCATAGAATCCCTACAGTGGGGATCCCTTTAGTGCCAGGGTCTTGGATGGGACCGAGTTTTTTCAGTGCGTCCAAGAGTCCTTCTTGAGGCAATGTGTCGATAGTCCAACTCAGGAAGGGGCTATCTTAGCCCTGCTTCTGGGAAATGACAGGTGATTGATATCTTGATGGGGGACCATTTTAGGAACAGTAATCACAATTCTATAAGTTTCAAGATACTTGTAGAAAAGGGTAGAAGTAGTCCCAGAGTGAAAATACTAAATTGCGGAAAGGCTAACTATGACAGTATTAGACAGGAAGCTAGGGAATGCAGACTGTGGGCGGTTGTTTGAGGGTAAATTCACATCTGATATGTGGGAGTCTTTTAAAAGTCAGTTGTTAACAATTCAAGACAAGTAGGTTCCTGTAAAAATGAAGGATAAAGACAGCAAAAGTCAGGAACCCTAGATGACAAGAGATATTGTGAGCTTAGTGAAAAAGATAAAGGAGGCATACATAAATTTCAGAAAATTGAAAATGGATAAGGCTCTTGAGGAATACAAAGATGATAGGAAAGAGCGTAAACAGGGACTTAGGAGGGCAAAAAGGGACCATGAAATGTCTTTGGCAGGCAGGATTAAGGAGAATCCCAAGGCTTTTTATGCATATATAAGGAGGAAGAGGTAGTTAAAGAAAGGGTAAGAGGATTGGAGAGTAGCTAACATTGTTCCTCTGTTTAAGGAGGGTAGAAGAGAGAATCCAGGAAATTACAGGCCTGTGAGCCTTACATCAGTGGTGGAGAAATTATTGGAGAAGATTCTTAGGTACAGGATGTACTCACATCTGGAAGAGAATAGGCTTATTAGCGATAGACAGCATGATTTTGTGAAGGGGAGGTTGAGTCTCACAAACTTGATTGAGTTCTTTGAGGAAGTGACAAGAAATAAATCGGCCAGGGCAGGCAATGGATAATATATACATGGGCTTTAGTAAAGCCTTTGATAAGGTTCCTCATGGCAGGCTGATACAGAAGGTGAAGTCATATGGGATCTGAGGGGAGTGTGGTTAATGCCTGGAACACACTGTCAGAGGAGGTGGTGGAAGCAGATTCTATAACAACGTTCAAGAGGCATCTGGATAGTTGTAAGAAACAGCAGGGAATAGAGGATTATGGACCAGGTAGAGGCAAAAAAAATTAGGAGAGAGGCGCACCTGTGTCAGCACAGACTTGGTGGGCTGAAGGTCCTGTTCCTGTGCTGTACTGTTCTTTGTAGTAGAGAAGAGGCCATTTGGCCCATTAAGCCTGCACCGACAACAATCCCACCCAGTCCCTGCTAACCCCTCAGCACTAAAGGTTAATTCGTCATGGCTAATCCACCTAATCCGCACATTTTTGGAGTGTGGGCGGAAACCAGAGCACCCTGAGGAAATCCATGCAGACATGGGGAGAATATGCAAACTCCACAGTCACCCAAAGCCAGAATTGAACCCGGGTCCTTGGTGCTGTGAGTGAGCAATGCTGACCACTGTGCCACCAGCGCCTCTGTTTACCGCCTCATCTGAAAGATCCCACTCTCCCTCATTACTACACTTGTGTCGGCCAAGATTTGTGCGCTCTGGAATTAGACTCGAGCTGATGACTTCAGACTTTGGCAAAGAGTCAGCTGAGCAGTGTCTGATTTGTCCATGTGTCACACTTGGGTTAGGATATTACTAAAATGTTAAGAAGTCAGAATTAAATGAGGCACAGAAATCTCAGGGCATTGAGAGAAGATTAGAGAGAAAAGGAAGGACGAGGACATGAAGGTATTTATAACATCAAGAGACTGCATCAGGCACATGTAGAACTGACTGAACCACACTGTTCAGGCAGGGGGTCTGACAACTTGAAATGTCTTCCACAAAACAGTTCACAGGAACCAGTTTAAATCCTTCATTAATCTATATTTCCAGACAGAGTTATATTAATTTTGGCCATAGGTTCTCAGAAAAACATAGTTCATTTAAGTGTAGCCAAGCACCGTGGCCTCGCTGTAACGTGAATGAAAAAGGCAAAATGCAGATTTCTTTTAGGTAAAAAAATGGATTCTCAATGAGCCAATCTTGATTAATCCATGTTTCAACACATCTTCAATTGAACTGAAGCCACCACAGCCTGGCGGCATGTCAATATCAACTGCTTTCTCGCCTTTATCTGGATATCAAATGGGAAACCTCTTGCACTAAGAATCATGTCTTTGAGACACTACAAAATTGTGAAGTCTTTCTAAAGCCTTGTGCTTACCTTCACCATGAGGCTATTATCTGTACATGCATACTAAATGATGCTAGAAACTCTCCAATTTAAAGTGTAGGGGCCAAGAAATTGAATTTGTAATTCTGGCGGAATAAAAGGTCATTTTTCTAGCAGTCAAAAACCACTAAACATCCAGATGCCAGGAATCTAATGAAAAATTGCTGGAGTATTGTATTGAGACAGCAAGTTATTACTTGTGAACAGAGAACACAGATCCTGGCCACAATTCTCCCATTCCATTGCACTAGTATTTTAGCGCAACGGGCCAGGAGAATCCTGCGGTGGCCAATTTGTGGGGTTTGCGCAAGCGTTCGCGCCCTGCTTATGTCTCCCAGCGCTGGATTTCCAGCGGCGTCTGCTCCATGCCGCAAACTGGCGGGGAGACGTTCAGACCATTTAAGTGGTCATTTCAGTATCATTTGCATGTGATTAGTGGGCCCAGGATTGAAGTCTCCAGGCCTGCTAGCATCTCCCACCTCGCCAGAGTATATCACTCCAGCAGGGATTATACTAGCTCCCCACTAATGGGGAACTAGCAGTCAGACTTCGCGGGATTGAAGGGGGTCAATCGGCCCCCCCCCCCCCCCCCAGACGGTCGGGCAGAGAGTGCCCCCTGGGCATTGGCACCACAAGCAAAGTCATTGTTTATGTTTAATCGTCAATTCTAATTCTTAAATATATCCAAGTTTATTTGAACTTCATTCAGCTTTTCTTTACAACACTAAAAATGAAACAAGTTCTTAGAAATTAATGTAGTAGTGGCATTTTCTACATGTTTCTTTGTTAACATTTAGCAAAATAAACATCCTACCAGCATAGATTTTAATTGTAGTGGCTTTATTATTTTTGTTTTTAAAAAAAGGCCAGTGCTTCTTATCTTTGGACATTGTTAAAATGAGGCATTTGGAAAATTGGAGCTATGCACTCTCAGCTGTTTCAAACTGGCCATCATTTTCTTCTGAGCATGCAACAGAGGTAAACTTTATTAAACTTCTAGTAAATCTGAAAAAAAACAATATACCATCAATATTTTTCCTGGCTCTTTCTTTCCTGTTTATGAAACAGCTGGCATTTTTTTATTTCAATTAGTGAAATAACATGAGGGAGAAGGGAATAGTGGGTTATATTGATAAGAGTTAGATGAAGAAAAACAGGAGGCAGCTCAAGTGGCACATAAATGTTGGCATACTAAAGTTGGGCCAAATGGCCTATTTCTGTGCTGTATATTCTATGGTGAGTATCAGGGTGTGGTGGTGTCTTTTGCTAACATGCCATTGCCAAACAAGGTCACAAAAGTCTAATTTATTAAACTCAACTTAGACTTTCAAATGATACCTACACTGTTACAAATATATTTGAGTCTTATGATGAATGTGTAAGGTGCGAAAGTATAGGTTCTTTGCAGTCCACAATATCAATCTTTATCACACAATTACAGAAGATGTACAACTCAGCACTCTTTGGAAGAGTTTTAATTTACAAGTGTTATTTAAAAACTAATCAGATAGAAGAGTTAAACCAGCTTCCTGTAACTCTGTTTCCTCCTAAACTATAATGCTTTGTCCCAGTACTGTCCCTTCCTCTCAATGTTCTCATTATCTGTTTATCTCTGATTCATTTCTTATGACCAAGCTTATTCCTGTTATTGAATTAATACTTTTGCCTTTTAAATGGACAGCTCAGTAAAAATGACAGAGAAAACACACATTATACTGCAAGTGAATTCTCATCCAAAAATGGTTAGAAACTGAAATCAGTTTTGAACAGTTTATTGCCAGGTATAATAAAATGGTATGCTGTAAAAACCAATCTGGGGAGTGAATTTACATTGAAGTATCTTTGTTTCATGCTCCAAAGAATCACTTGTTGAATTTACCTTTATTATGCTTTTTGTTTGGTGAGGAGATTCTTCCAAGTTTCAGATGTCCGAACCAGACTATTTCCTCAGGGTCAAGTCATCAGCATCAGAGATCATAAGGAGATTGGGGAAGTTAGAGTTTTGCAACGAAGCAAAATAAACTGAAGGAATATAAAAATATTTAATTTGAAATAAGTTGAGGACTGAATTTATGCTCCACTTGAGCTGAATTTCTGGGCCCACTGAAGGCAAGCATGAAGGGTGCCCAGAGGGCGTCGGATGGGGAACAGTGTGGCTGCCCCTCCACAAAACTTGTTGACTGATGTGCTGGATACTAAATTTTGTTTAGATATAACAGAATATCAAACAAGAGTCCCATCTGACAACTAAGTATCTGATCACACGTGTACAATCAATCCTAATGAAATGAGAAGCAAGTCAGGTCTCTGAATATCTTTATGCACATTAACTTGATCAATTTGCTTCTACTTCTGGAATATTCAACCATAAAAAAGTTTAGACTTAAAATTATTAAAAGCAGTGATGTATACAATATTTATCAGTGACCCAAAATAATTGTATTTTTAGAGACTCAGGAAAAATACTTCACAGAAGAATAATCGGAAAAAAGACAACATTGTCATTCTTCTCACAACTCTCAATAAAATAATGGCCAATCTTGAGGTATGTATAATTTTAATAATAGCTGTAATTCCTGAATGCTCACAAGCCTAAATGGTAGTCACATCATGCAAATTGCTATGTAGCCAGCACGTGGATACAAATGTTAAAAATGTTTTAATATATGCTCAAAACATATACAAATATGTTCAAAGATAAGTGAAAACCATATCAACATACATCAATGTTAAACATTGCATCTAAATTCAAAAATAATAGTACCAGAACTGAGAAACTGACAAAGCAGAGATGCAGGTAACAAAAAAATCATTTTGCATTGAACATGTCTTAAATTTGGTAGTGCCCTTTAATTCCTTTCAATTTGCTGACACTTCCATTTCACTGTTAGCAAATAGTAAAAACAGAATATCTTAGTGGAAACTACTTAGAACATAAGAACATAAGAAATAGGAGCAGGAGTAGGCCATCTAGCCCCTCGAGCCTGCCCCGCCATTCAATAAGATCATGGCTGATCTGACGTGGATCAGTACCACTTACCCGCCTGATCCCCATAACCCTTAATTCCCTTACCGATCAGGAATCCATCCATCCGCGCTTTAAACATATTCAGCGAGGTAGCCTCCACCACCTCAGTGGGCAGAGAATTCCAGAGATTCACCACCCTCTGGGAGAAGAAGTTCCTCCTCAACTCTGTCTTAAACCGACCCCCCTTTATTTTGAGGCTGTGTCCTCTAGTTTTAACTTCCTTACTAAGTGGAAAGAATCTCTCCGCCTCCACCCTATCCAGCCCCCGCATTATCTTATAAGTCTCCATAAGATCCCCCCTCATCCTTCTAAACTCCAACGAGTACAAACCCAATCTCCTCAGCCTCTCCTCATAATCCAAACCCCTCATCTCCGGTATCAACCTGGTGAACCTTCTCTGCACTCCCTCCAATGCCAATATATCCTTCCTCATATAAGGGGACCAATACTGCACACAGTATTCCAGCTGCGGCCTCACCAATGCCCTGTACAGGTGCATCAAGACATCCCTGCTTTTATATTCTATCCCCCTCGCAATATAGGCCAACATCCCATTTGCCTTCTTGATCACCTGTTGTACCTGCAGACTGGGCTTTTGCGTCTCATGCACAAGGACCCCCAGGTCCCTTTGCACGGTAGCATGTTTTAATTTGTTTCCATTGAGATAGTAATCCCATTTGTTATTATTTCCTCCAAAGTGTATAACCTCGCATTTATCAACGTTATACTCCATTTGCCATATCCTCGCCCACTCACTCAGCCTGTCCAAATCTCTCTGCAGATCTTCTCCGTCCTCCACACGATTCACTTTTCCACTTATCTTTGTGTCGTCTGCAAACTTCGTTACCCTACACTCCGTCCCCTCCTCCAGATCATCTATATAAATGGTAAACAGTTGCGGCCCGAGTACCGATCCCTGCGGCACGCCACTAGTTACCTTCCTCCAACCGGAAAAACACCCATTTATTCCGACTCTTTGCTTCCTGTCGGATAGCCAGTCCCCAATCCACTTTAACACACTACCCCCAACTCCGTGTGCCCTAATCTTCTTCCCACTCACCTGAAGAAGGGGCTCAGAGCCTCGAAAGCTTGTGTGGCTTTTGCTACCAAATAAACCTGTTGGACTTTAACCTGGTGTTGTTAAACTTCTTACTGTGTTTACCCCAGTCCAACGCCGGCATCTCCACATCATGACTAATCTTCTTCAGCAGCCTTTTATGGGGCACCTTATCAAACGCCTTTTGCAAATCCAAAAACACCGCATCCACCGGTTCTCCTCCATCAACCGCCCTCGTCACATCTTCATAAAAATCCAACATGTTCGTCAAGCACGACTTTCCCCTCATGAATCCATGCTGCGTCTGATTGATCGAACCATTTCTATCCAGATGCCCTGCTATCTCCTCTTTAATAATGGATTCCAGCATTTTCCCTACTACAGACGTTAAGCTGACCGCCTATAGTTACCCGCCTTTTGTCTCCTTCCTTTTTTAAACAGCGGCGTAACATTAGCCGTTTTCCAATCAACCGGCACTACCCCAGAATGCAACGAGTTTTGATAAATAATCACTAACGCATCCACTATTACCTCTGACATTTCTTTCAATACCCTGGGATGCATTCCATCCGGACCCGGGGACTTGTCCACCTTCAGTCCCATTAGTCTACCCAGCACTGCCTCTCTGGTAACATTAATCGTATTAAGTATTTCTCCTGCTGCCAACCCTCTATCGTTAATATTTGGCAAACTATTTGTGTCCTCCACCGTGAAGACCGACACAAAAAACATATTTAAAGACTCAGCCATATCCTCATTTCCCACTATTAACTCCCCCCTCTCGTCCTCCAAGGGTCCAACATTCACTCTAGCCACTCTATTCCTTTTTATATATTTATAAAAACTTTTACTATCATTTTTTATATTAATTGCTAGCCTAGCTTCATAGTCTATCCTTCCTTTCTTTATCGCTTTCTTAGTCTTCAGATTAGCAAAGTAGGGACAAAAAAATCTGTTGAGTCAGGCTATAAAAGGAACATTCAGAGACCTAATTGGGGGAGAGTTAAACAAAGCTTTCTGCTTTCACAGATATTCCACTTTGTTCAAAGGGCCAAGGAGAAATGGTTCAGCAGAAAACAATGGGCCTTCAAGTCGGAGTTCCAAAAGGAATCCTTCAAGCATTCCAGAACAGAATCAAACCATGATTGCGGACAAGATTCTCTGGCCTCCCCTCATTGTTTTTCCTCAGCAATGGAAACAGCATGATAATGGTTGGTGGTGGAATCCTCTAGTCCCGCCGCTGTCAGTGGATATTCCCATTGAAGCCACCCCATGCAGTCGAGAAACCCATGGCAGGGGTGCACTGCCAGTGGGACCAGAGAATTACACCAGTGTGAATGGCCGGAGAATTCAGCCTGTGTTTTTTAACATACTGTAACACCAGTATATAACCAGGTGAAAGGCTGAATGAAGTTGTGACTGTGTCTTTAAACAGAGAGTTGAACCCAATTATTATATTCAGACAACATAACAAGAGGGTATTCTTAAAATGAAAAGAGCAGTGTAAAAAGTTCACAAAAACATGCATTTAAATAGCACTCAATGTAGAAAAATATCCCAAGGCACTTGATTCACACAAGCATTGAACCCAAGGACTGTCCACAAGGGGTGACCAAAAAGCTTTGGTCAAAGAGGTGAGTTCTAAGATCTTAAAAAAATGCGAGACACACAGACAGGGGGAGCTAGTTCGGGGATTTCAGAGAGTTTAATTTTTTTTAAAATTTTTTTAATACTTTTCCAATTCAATCAAATCAAATCCAATTCAGAGACTCAACAAGTTGAGACATTTCCGATCCAGGCTGACAAGACAGGGCAAGCGAACAAACCACCCTGTCCTGGGCCTGATCTACATGAGCCAAGCTGATTGGAGAAGGGGGGAGGTTCCTCCTCCAAGACTTGAGCTCATTTTCATCTTAGCCAAAAGGCCGAGATGCCGCTTTTAAAAATTGCTTCATATGAAACATATGAAGCTTCAGTGTAACCTAATGACCTCAACCAAGTGCAGCATCCTCTCCATACTACACTTGATCTTAGCCAAAAGGCCAAGAAGCAGAGAGTTTAATTTTTTTTAATACTTTTCCAATTCAATCAAATCAAATCCAATTCAGAGTCTCAACAAGTTGAGACATTTCAGATCCAGGCTGACAAGACTGGGCGAGCGACCAAACCACCCTGTCCTGGGCCTGATCTACATGAGCCAAGCTGATTGGAGAAGGGGGGAGGTTCCTCCTCCAAGCCTTGAGCTCATTTGCATCTTAGCCAAAAGGCCGAGATGCCGCTTTAAAAAATTGCTTCATATGAAGCTTCAGTGTAACCTAATGACCTCAACCAAATGCGGCCGACCATGGGCTGCCGACCATACTACACTTGATCTTAGCCAAAAGGCGGAGAAGCAGAGAGTTTAATGTGACAGTTGAAGACATGTCTGCCAATGACAGAGTGAAGGAAAGAGCAAAGTGGGAAGTTTCAAGAGTCGGAAGAACAACATTTTGGTTTGGTGGGGGGGGAAAGAAGAGGGTTTGGAGGGACATCAAGGACAAGAATTGAGAGATCAGAAGCAAATCTGGTTCAACAACGATGGGGCTGAGGGGTTAAAATAACAGATCATAAGCAGGTAAGTAATTGGGTCAAGTAGCAAGACAAAATCATGTAAAATGTACATTTCAGCAGCAGAGCAACTGGCATAGACAACGTTCCATCTCTGATATTGCTTGCCTTCCGGCTACCTTCAACTCATCCGTCACTATCACCCTCATCACCAGCCTCAATTGTACCAATGTTCTCCATGCTGACTTCCAGGCTTCCACCCACTAAAACATGGTTTCCCAAACTTTTACAGCTGTGGAACCCCTCATGATCCCGCAAGAGCTTCGGGGAACCCCAAACGTTAAAATGTCAATGACATGTTTTAGCCCACTCCCTCCCAAAGATCTCCTCCCCACAGGAATTCCCTGTCAAATTCCCCCCCCCTCCACGAATCTCCTGCCAAAGCTCCCCATGAATCCCCTCCCAAAGCCCCCCCTTGGAATTCCACGCCAAAGTTCCCCCATGAATGCCATGCCAAAGTACCCCCATGAATCCCCTCCCAAAGCCTCCCTTACACAGCATTTAGTTTATTTGTTAGGATTTACCATTTTTAAAAATGCATTCTCATGATGTGGTTGACACTGCTACAGTAACAATTTCTCTTAGTAAGAGTACTTGCCCTTGCCTTTGCTCTTTTGTCACATAAGCCACTGCTCTGCTCACTTTCTGCCCAGTAACAGAATAAAACAACAAATCGGTTGGCCAATCAGAGCTCTACCTTTCCCAGCATTGGCTAATGAAAGGCTGACTAGTGAGCCTATCAAAAGCCAATGCTTGGAAAGGGCAGGCTCTGATTGATCAATTTGACTTTTTGTTCTTCTTTAATTTGTGGCCACTACTCTTTCTTGAATCTTTGCTTCTACAGATGACTCACGCACACATTTTAGTTCATGCACTATTTCTTCGGGGGTTTTTTAAAAAACTGATAATTTTATCAAGTGGCTGCTGGAACTTCTGCCGACCCCCCTGAAAGCCTCTCATGGAACACCAGGGTTCCGAGGACACCAATTTGCGAACCCCTGCTCTCGAAGATGACGAAGCTCTTCGAAGATACCAAATAAACCTGTTGGACTTTAATCTGGTGTTGTGAGACTTCTTACTCTACTCGAAGATTCACCCAAGACTCTGCTATCTGCACAGAGTTCCGATCACCTATCAACTTTTATTCTTCCTGACTCTCATTGCTCCTGGTCCTCTAATGCCTTAAATTAATTAATCCTGTATTTAAATCTGAATACTCATGAGGTGTTAATGGATTTTGATTTTTGTAAAATAGGATTGGAAGTTTTTAAATATGTATCTTGGTGTGTGGGGAGTGCCAAACTCTGTACGGGTGAAAATTACTTTCATGCTCTCAACTATGCGATGTCCTTCAGTCCAACAGCTTTGACTACCTGACTCAAGTCTCCTGTAAATTCCTGCCATGACACCATTGGTAGCTGTGCCTGCAGCCACTTGGGCCTCATGCTTTTGAATTATTACCTCCCAAAATCCATCTGTACCGCCACACCCTTCTTCTCTTGAAATCCACCTTAGGCCAAGCTTTTGGCCAACCCACCTAGATTTGTTTCCTTTGGCTCAGTATTGCTTTTTCCACATGCCCCCGTGAAGCACCTTGTTATATTTTCCAACACTGGAGGTAAACATACTTGTAGTTACAGTGCAGAGCTGTTGCGAAACTTCTTTTGAGTCAAATACCCAAGAAATAGGGGGCATAAACTGTAGGTTCACTCCGAGGTTGCAACATAAAACTATACGAATAGCAAAATGCCATAGATGCTAAAACTCTGAACTTAAAAGACAAAGTACTGGAAAAACTCAGCAGGTCTAGCAGCATCTGCGGAGAGAGAATTAACTTTTCGAATCCAATATGACTCTTCTTCAGAACTGAGTTTGCATAAACTACACATCAACCTATTTCACCTTAAGGTAAATGCATCGCAGTAACAGTTTCGTGCAGAGCAACACTTGTACACATGGTGCGGACAAGCCAGCCAGTACATGTGCGCAGAGTGCAGCTGGGTCTTCAAGAAATCCAGTGGATTTGCTCTTAAAATATTTGCATAAATCTTGAACAACTAGATTGGCAATTTACATAAAAGCCTGTTCCATTCAGCGTACTGAAGTAATTTTCACCCGTACAGAGAGTTTGGCACTCCCCACACATCAAGATACATATTAAAAACTTCCAATCCTATTTTATAAAAATCAAAATCTATTAACACCTCATGAGTATTCAGCAACTACTGAAACCAAACACCATAAATGTTTAATAATCCATTTATATTGCAGAAGCAATTTATTATATGTGCCTGCTTGTTACCCACCTCCAAAACTATGTAGGCTGCTTGACAACTGCAAATTAACAGATCAAGAGACTTTACACATAGGAGCAAAGTAGAAAGAAATCAACAATTTCAAATGCTGCTATAAATCTAAAATAAGTATCCTGTTTGTGACATTTATACCCTACTTAAGACATTTGGCATTTCAATAATTCCTTAAACATTCAAATATGTTCAAAGTTCTTCACAGAAGTATCAAAAATGAACAACCAATCCAAGGAGCGTTATTAGAAGGATTGGGGAGAAAGCTTGGTCAAAGAACAAGTTAAGAAGTGTGAAAGATGGAGGAGTAGGCGGGACAGACAAAATTCCAGAGTGTGATATCTTTCCATCTGAAGGCACTGCTACCAACAGTGGCAGAAAGCACTATTGAGAGGTGACCAGAGGGTACCGACAGCTGTTTTAGAGTCAGCTGATTATTGTGGATGAAAGTAGAGGGGCTGGTCGGGACACAAATGCAATACTCAAGTCAAAATGTGACAAAGGCATATATAAAGGTTTCAGCAACAAATAGGTCAAGGTCATGACAAACCAGGCAACATGATTGATGTTCTTTCAGGCTGACTTTGGGGATATGATTGAGAAGCTCAGTGCACAGCAAGAGTGTGTGGTCAGCTGTGTCAAATGCTGCAGACAGGTTGAGAACAGATATTTTACCTTTGTGACAGGCATACAGGTGGCATTTGAGACTTTGAGAAGAATGATGGGCACAGACTTGGGAAGTGACAGTGCATTCAAGGACAACTCAATATTAAAACATTAATTGGCTGTATGAAGTATGGTCACTGTTGTAATAGAGGAAGCTTGGCAACCAATTTCTAGATTGCAAGGTCAAGCAGAAATATGATAATGTCCAGATTATTTGTTTTTAGTGCTTTTGATTTAGGATAAATATTTGCCAAGAAACAGAGGAGTACTCCCCTCCTCTAACTTTGACATGGTACTATGGGATGTTTTACATTAATCTGAAAGGGTAGGTTAGGCCTTAGTTTATGCCTCATTTGAAGGAAAGACAGTTCAAAAGGTATTTTTACATCAATGCAATTTTGTTCCCGCCCTAAATCATCAGAATACTGTAATTGCCCTTGGTCTCCACATCTATGAAAAGGGGTAATCAGATGACCCTCTTATTTCTGTAGAATATCCAGTTGCTATGTTGCAAATACCCAAGATGTGGAGATGCCAGCGTTGGACTAGGGTAAACACAGTAAGAAGTCTCACAACACCAGGTTAAAGTCCAACAGGTTTATTTGGTAGCAAAAGCCACTAGCTTTCGGAGTGCTTGCTGCTCCTTCGTCGATTAAGAAGTCTCACAACACCAGGTTAAAGTCCAACAGGTTTATTTGGTAGCAAAAGCCACTAACTTTCGGAGTGCTTGCTGCCCCTTCATCAGGTGAGTGGGAGTTCTGTTCACAAACAGGGCATATAAAGACACAAACTCAATTTACAAAATAATGGATGGAATGAGAGTCTTTACAGGTAATCAAGTCTCAAAGGTACAGACAATGTGAGTGGAGAGAGCGTTAAGCATAGTTTAAAGAGATGTGTATTGTCTCCAGACAGGACAGTCATGACACTAACTGTCCTGTCTGGAGACAATACACATCTCTTTAACCTATGCTTAACGCTCTCTCCACTCACATTGTCTGTACCTTTAAGACTTGATTACCTGTAAAGGCTCGCATTCCAATCATTATTTTGTAAATTGAGTTTGTGTCTTTATATGCCCTGTTTGTGAACAGAACTCCCACTCACCTGATGAAGGGGCAGCAAGCACTCCGAAAGTTAGTGGCTTTTGCTACCAAATAAACCTGTTGGACTTTAACCTGGTGTTGTGAGACTTCTTACTGCAAATACCCAAGTGCAGGGGTGATATGAAAACAACAGTGAGCAAAATTCCAATGCCCTCATACTCAGTCAGGACTTAAAGATCTGATATTTTGGTGGAAAGCTGCTACCCTTGCAATAGTATTCCCACAGGAGAGGTTCAGAAGAAGAGAATATTGAACAAAATCCCTTTTAAAGATGTATACTTAGATTTTATGTGCTACAAATAATTATCTAAAATTCTTTGATGTTGATATCCACTTAGTTTAAAGAATCTGGCTATAATTTCACAGGAATGGAAACCCTCTCACGAAAGAAATGTGCCCACTGCACCAGAACTCTCATTATTTGACTTTGCTTGCATTTATTAATTCAGAATGAGACTAATGTCATTTTAAGTATCCAATGACAAATGTCACTTGTGAAAAGTGTTAAATTTACCCTGCACTGAAAGTATCAGGTTTTGTTCGCATCCACTGTCCTCTTAATCACTGCCTCACTTTGTTTCTGTTTTCTTTATTCTTCATAGCTACACCTCAATTTCAGTATTCCTGGTCAAAAATCCTTTGCTTCTTATATGCAGTCATGCAGATCTTGTGCAGTATCAACTAAAATCAGTTTCACTGCAGTAGCCCTCAAAATGCACTACATTGTACAAGTTATCAGACATTTAAACATCTGGAAAAGATTATCATAAACCATGTGAAATAATTTGTCCAAATCATTCTCTTGACATACCATAATGGAAAATGTACTAGATAAATCTGAACTGTTCAGAACAGCCTTACATTAAAAACAATTTATTGCTTCAACTGCATGTCACAAAACTGTCATGAGTGCAGTTATAAAGAGACCACCTTGCATTATAATGCATAGTCATGAAAGCAATTGGTTAGGTGAGAGGGGAGGGGAAGAGAAAAGGGAGAGAAAAATTAAAATGGATTCCACTGTAGACAGCTTTGGACAAGAATACTTGAGAATATGAAAGCTTTGATGTGCACTTAACCTTCTTTCACCTTCTGTTCGGCCATACTTTATCTCGAGCAACTTCATACTCTATTCTTATTCCTGGTAATCCTCGAATGACGTAGTTCACCATTAGGATACAGTTACGCAGTCTTGGGACCCAAGATCAAGCAGCACGATGACACTACCATGGTATCTCAGGTTCCCTTTAACAATGCGATTAAATTCTGCAACTGCAATCTACAGTACAAACTGCTTAGTTCTCAAAATCTCCAACCAAAGCTTTTACCACAGCACAACATGTTTAAGAGTTTCTGCATTAATAGTAAAAATTTCAGGAAGGTTAATGGTGAGATAGACATACTAAAAACTGTATCCTGTCCAAATATTGGTTTTGTAATAAATGAATTGAATTTAGCAGCCACACAACAACTTCCATTTATATAGTACATTTAAATATAGCGCAAACATTTTAAAGCACTTCAAGGGCCTAATGAACAAAAAAAAAGGATATTATGTCATAAATGTATTGGATGAGTTTTAAATTGGAGTTCAGTTAGAGGAGGACAGGGAGCTGGCAAGGGAGAAGAGCTTATGCAGGAAATTCAACAGCATTTAGAACCACAGAATTGTACAGTGGAGGATAACTATGTAATCCATTTCCACCAACTTTCTGAAAGAGTTTCCAAATTAGCTCCAGCCCTTGCTCTTTTATTCACATATCTATATACATTTTGTTTCTAACAGCATTGCACATCCCAAAATCTTCTCTGCAAATTAAAAGTCAACTAGCTTCTCCCTTTGTTTTTAATGTTGATTTGAACTTGCACCATCTAGTTATTGACTGATTGATATTGAAGTATTAACTTCCTAACTTGTTCAATTGGATTTCTTAACTAGTTTTTTTAATGAAAAACTACATCTTCTTTGATCTTCTTCTTATAGTTAAAGCATCTCCTGTTATCATCAGGATAAATCGCTGTGTACTTTTTCTGGTCTTGACATCCTTCCTGAATCATGTTGCTGAAACTAAACAGAACATTCTAACTGCAGTCTAATCGTTGCTCAACACAATTATTTGAAACAATAGCAAAAACATTTTAGGGGTAGTCAAAAATTAACTGTACAAGTCAGAAAAAATGTCAAAAAAAGACCCAGACTTTAACCAGCAGTCTAAAGGAAAAACTAGAAACTAATCTGCATTTACTGGATGATCACTTATGGAGTGCTCCTGAAGGCTTCTTATTAATCTTGATCATGAATTGCTGAGCGAGTTTGTAATGTGGAGAGTCAGGTTTGGGTAGATCACAGTCACGAAACGAGCACAGGGCCCTTATTTCCATATTAAAATTAACTTTTATATCCAAGGTATACTGTGCACATCTGCAGAGGAGCCCAATTGTGGTACACTTTCAGCTTGGAAAGCAATGCCCCCATGTTAAAGGCTGAGGTGCCCATGTTACACTTGCAAGTGGACGCAACCTGACAAATTTCTGAACCATGCCCATCTGGAAAGGTTAATTTAGTACGGATTACAAAACTTCTTCACAGTCCCCACTCATTATTGCTGATTTATAATCATTTTAATTATCAACCCACTCTTTCCTTGACGTATTTTGTAATTTCAATGCCCTCATTTTTGCTCTAAAAGTTACCCAAATGGAAAATAATTCATAGTAACTTTCTGGCCCTACCCTAACTCTGCTCTTTTTCTTGCATGTTAAATTCCTCCACGTCCTCTGGTCTAAATGGCTTGCTGCAAACCAATTATATACATATTGATTCTGGACACCACTCATTTTTCTTAGATTCATTTATTGACATATTACATTTTTTTAAAAAGGTTACTGAAGTCACAGTTTATGGAAATTCTAATTCAAATATAGCTTTTTTGATAATCTAGCGATGCTTTCATTAAAGCCCAAATCATATTTGAATATGATAATTTTGTACTTTAACTACTGCTGGCTTATGTGAATGCAAAGCAACCCTTAATATACCCGTTGGAACTCTTCACGCTCAATATTGCAAAGACAATACAAGTCAAAGAAAAATCAGTGAAGCGGGACATGACAATTATTTCATACTTGGAAAACCGCAAAACCTTTCCTTGGACAGACTTCAACAGTTGGGATCAGGTTTAAGGTGGGTACGGGTTTGAAAAGTAAATCTCATCTTTTACTTTAAGCTCTGAGGATTTTTTTCAAGTGTTAATATTTAACACGCAAATGTTAACCATTTCATTCTTTCCTGGAGAAATCTTTAAGTACCAATCCAAATGGTCAGACTTCCAGTTTCATTCAAATCACAACCTGCTCGTTTGGCTATGCTTTAGATTCACTGAACTTGCACTCAAATTCTCTACTAACTGACAGCAGCTTAAGCACAATGGCTGAGGTTTTACAGAAGGAATAACAATAAGGTTATCAATGTTCACTGTTAAAGACTGAATCAAATAGCAAATTCCAGTGCCAAATGCAATGTTCAAGCAGTTGTTGCCCAATCTGCCCTGCATCTCCAGATGTTTTGCTATACAGGTGTTTTTTTAAATTTTTCATGGGATGTGGGTACAGCTAGTAAAACTACCAATTCTTGCCCATCCCCAACTGCCATTGAGAAGATAGTGGTCAGCAGCCTTGTCAAACCATTGCAGTCCATGTGGTGTAGGTACTGGTGTGGTAGGTATTAGAAGGGAGCTCAAGGATTTGACCAGCAACATAGCAGGAATGGCAATATTGTTGCAAGTCAAACTGTGCGGCTTGCATGTAATGTTTCTATGCACTTGCTGCCCTTGTCCTTCTCAGTGACAGAGGTCACAAGTTTGGAAGGTGCTCATCAGAAGCCTTAGTGAGTTGCTGCAGTGCATCTTAAATAGATAGTGCTCACTGTGGCTATCAGTAGGTGGTGGGAACGAATATTTAAGGTGGTGAATGGGGTGCCAATCAAGTGAGCTGCTTTGACCTGGATGATGTCAAGCTTCTAGTATATAGTTGGAGCTACATTCATCCAGGTAAGTGGACAGCATCCCAACACACTTCTGCTCTGCACCTTGTAGATGGCGGATTGACTTTGGAGAAACAGGAGAATTACTCAAAGACTTCTTAGCCTCTGACTTGTTTTTGTCAGCACAGTATTTATATGACAGGCCTAGTTCGGTTTCTGGTCAAATAGTGACCCCCAGGATGCAAGTGGAGGTGGATTCAGTGATGGTAATGCCACTGAACGTCGTGGGGAGATGGTTAAATTCATAGATTCAAGAGCCGTGTTCAACTTTTCCTCCGCACAAATGCTGCCAGTCCTGCTTATTTCTAATACTGTTTTTATTTCAGATTTTCAGCATCCACAGGAATCTACCCTGAGATACTGGAAGTAATTTGGAACATTTCATGGCTATGGTGTGAATCTGGATGCTGCTTTTCTTTCACCTGCCCCTTGTTCTTTGATGGGGTTTCATCACAAGGAACTTTGTACTTCATATTAAGGCCCTTTGTTCAAAATGGTTCAATCAGCTGCTCTAAAATGCCAATATATTATACACACAAGGGACTGTAGTCATATAAATGTTTAAACATGTTGTGTATTTTCACAGAAGTGCTGAAAGAAACCAAGCTATTGAATTAGCATAATTTCAAAGATGACTACAAATATTTTACATATCAACATGTAAAAAGGTGCAAGATTTATATAAAGGCGACCAAAAACATGATCAAATATTTAGACTTGAAAGATGTCGGAAAGTAAATGGAAAAATACAAAGAAATGTTTGAGGGATAGATTTACAGATAGACGGTGAAGACAGCTTTCAAATACTCTTTGCATGACAGTAGGGTGTTGTGAATAACCAATTTCATAATTCATGTCTTTCACACATATAACTTTTAATTTTAGGAATTGAAAGCATTAAACACAAGGCAAGGAGTAAAACATAGATTAAACACTCCCAAGATAATTGCCAAAGGATAATCTAAGTCTACATAAAGATGTTAAAGGTGCAGGTGTGAAAACACTTTAAAAAAGGGCTATTTTTGAGTGTAATCAAGCTGGAAGTATCTTGGTAGACAAGAGAGTTTCCTGGGGACACCAGCAAGTTCAGAGAGAGGATCATTAACTGAATTAGAGGTATAAATTATTCATGAGTCTCAGAATCAAAATGTTGGTTTTGAAGCTAGATAATTAATTTTAATATCCATCACACATTTCAACAATCTTCTATTACTATAGAGATGAGTGATTCCGGGTGGAGTCATGGTTTGAATTCTGAGAAGCTGTCTATAAGGTTTTTCCGATTGTCTTTTTTTTGGGGGGGCGGGGGGGGGGAAAGAGAGAGAGAGAGAGAGATCAAACAACTGGGTATAAGGCAATAGTGTGGAGCAATCACAGTGTTCCAGTTTTTTTTCTACTAGCCCAGTGAAATTTGTTTTTCCAAAAACACAAAATAGGTTTGCAAAAGTTTCTGTTATATAGTCTAAGATTGCCAAAAAGTTCAGAACTGAAATGGAAATCGAGAGCGATGGAACCATACTGGACAAGTACAGTCAGATTCACTTTTAAAATAACTAATAATTGCATAGAAACAAGGTGGAAAACAGTCAACCCAATCAGTCTACATTGGCATTTATCTGGCTTAACAGTAGCCTGAATTTGATGCAACCATCCTGTTTTTATAAACAAAGTTGATATGAGCCTTGCTTCAAATACTAACTTCTGTCTGTAGTACTTAGTGTTACTGCGACCTCAGTCACGAGGTGGTGGGTTCAAACCCAACTTAAGGCTCATTTTTTAATATCAGTGACAGCTAGCAAAGGTACTCAATTGGTTGTAAAGGGTTTTAGGACATTGGGAGTCTTCCTGTTCTTTATAATCAAAGCTGAAACTTTAGTGTAATACTCTGAGGGCTGCACTGTTGGAACTACAGTTTTTCTGATGAGGGAGTAAACTTAGGCCCCTTCTGCTCTCAAACAGACTTGCAAAGATCTCGAGCCAGATTTTGCAGAGGGGTTGGGAGTTGATGGCGAACTCAGCATTGCCCCTCTGAAAGTGACTGCAAATTCAAATTGTTGGGAATGTCTAAACTGCCGCAGAAATCCCAAATTGGGGTCTGTCACTCAGGGCTCTGCCCTGGTAAAATTTCATCTCTATTGCCTGCAATGTCAGCACTTCCTCCAGCGTCAGCATACACTGAAAATCAGTGAAAATTTCAATTTTCTCACCCACACATCACTGTTTGAAACCCCTTCGAGGGTTACACCTTGTTTAATCAGGTGACACTGTGCTGTGTTTTTATTAGCCGGATGATTAATAAAATTTGGTGAACGTAGCAGACACTGACGAAATAAATTTTATAATTGAGATGTTGGTATTTGGTTAATTTAGTATTTTATATATATTTTTTGGAATATTTTAACTACTACTTTTACCCCATATGTTTGGCCCAACCTTCAATTTGCTCTTTATGCAAAAAAAGTGATTTTAGTTTGCTGCTTTTTGTTTAGAGTTGGTCTCTCTAAAAATCTTTTTAAATGTTATTGGCTGCTTAGTCACCCTGATGACGTAACTCCAATTCCACACTAGTAAAGAATGCTGCAATCAGTTGCGGGACCACTCCATGGCAATAGCTTGATCTTGGTTTCAGATAAAGCTCGGCACAACATCGTGGGCCAAAGGGCCTGTTCTGTGCTGTACTGTTCTATGTTCTAATAGCAATGAAATTGTACCAGCGAGATTGCTTGGTCCCTCAGCAAGACTTACTTCGTAGTCGGCGGAAGGTGTAACTCTGCTGGACCAAATGCAAGGTGATCAAATCGACAGCTCCCATGAAGTGCTCAAAGAATATCAGTTGAGGCCACAGGAGTTGGTTGATTGCTACATAAAGAAAAGGTTCTGCAAGAACCACAAAATCCAATACATAATGCCACTTATCAAAGAATTGACAGGGAACTCTGCTGGAATCCCACTCTATATCTATCCCTCAATTAAAGTCACTAAAACGGATTATCTCATTTCTATCTGTGGGATCTTACATTGTGCAAATTGGTTGTTATATTTCAATACATTATAACAGTGAAATCACTTTAGAAGTACTTAATTGACTGCAAGTTACTTTGGGATATCCTGAGTGTTGTAAGATGTTTGGCGTCTCACCAAGAGGTCTGGAGGATTGCATGATTGAACATAAACTGTTCGTTGGTAACCCATATAATAATATACAGCTCCATGGTATAATATACACCTGCATGGATGCTGTCTCCACTTCATACTGACTCCTTCCATACTCTACAGTCTACCATCATGCAAATCTCCACATCATACCACAGGCAGTATTACCCTCCAGTCCCACAGTAATCCCCTGCTCTGCCCAAACACCCTAATACTGAGGATGTGAAATGCTCCCTTAAAATGTTCTGACTTTTCTTAAGGAATTAGTTAATCTCATAGAATCATACATCATGCTCAGTAGAAGCCTGATGATACTGGATTTTACAGACTAAGATAGATCACGGACCCGAATAAGGCTACTTTGCAACAACCTGTAAAGATTATACATCCCTGGTTTAATAATGAACACATCCCTTATTTAAAGGTGAACACATCCCTTGTTTAAGGACGAATGAGTGTTTGAGGAACACAAGATCCCTACACTGCTGATTTCCAAGTGCCTTATTTGAAAAAAGTAAAACATTTGAACTCAAGTTGGGGCAGAGATAACAGTGAATGATCGGTGTCAACTGCTATTGTATTGCGGTGGTCTGGACCCCAGAAACATTAACCCTGGAGTCACGTGACTGAAACTAACTTTCAGGGGCTGCAGTTTAAAATATTCTAAACAACAAACCCAGCAGAGAAACATCTGAAAACCAGGCACAGCTGAACCCTCATAACTGAAAGTCTTCTAATGCAGCCAAAGCAATCCTTTCAGTTTCCATGAGGACCAATACCGTGGCCACTCATCTACAAGAGGCTTTGCATCTTCATGAGAATCCTTTGTTGCTAAAAGACCTTCACTCCAACTAAAGGATCAACATCAGGCCTATTTCAACCCATAGAGACGGAGTTATAAATTCTTTAAACTTCATCTGTATCTAATGTGTGTGTGTGAGATAGTGTGAGTGAGACAAGTGAACGACACATTGGGGGCAATTTTCCCAACCCGCTGCACTGCTTTTGATGCTTTTTGATGATTCACGCTGAGGCACTCTGCAGTGCAGAGTGTGGGAGATTCATTTTGAAACTCCCATTGAAAAAAACCAGTGGGATTTACTCCAGTTTTTACACAAATTTGACACTTAGAATTTTTTTGGGAGAATCGCCCCCGTTCTGTTTCAAACCTCGGGGGCTAGTGTGCAATAGTGAATAATCTTCCTTACTTTTTAAAAAAAAATTACCAAAAAGTCTGCTGCTGGAATTTTTTTTTTAAAACACACTAAGGAAATGCATACACCATACAAAAACCCTGATTATGCTCTGGAAGGGACCACAACAATTCTGTCTGTAACACATGGAATTATTACAGCTCAACATGCCATCATTTGTTCTATCGTGCCTATGATGACACTTTGAAGTTATCCAATTAGTCCCCCTCTGCTGCTCCTTTGCCATAGTTTTGCAGATATTTCCTCTTGAAGTATTTATCCAATTCCCTTTTGAAAGTTATCACTGAATTTGCATCCAACACCATTTAAGGTAGTGAATTCAAGATCATAAACTACTCATTCAACGAATACATTTTTCCTCATCACCAACCACTTACCTTAAACACATATCATTTAGTTATATCAACCCTTACATTTAACGGTATCAAAATTGTGAGATTTTGAACACTATGAAATTCTCCCCTAACTTTCTCATTATTAAAAAGAACCTCAGTTTCTATAATCATTTAGGCTAACAATTTAACAAGGTAACTTTAAGAAATAAAAATGTTCTTTGATCAATTATTTTCCAGTGTTGATAAAAGTTGTCAATGTCCAAGTTATACCCTTTTAACATTCCACTTGCAAATCTGCCAGTAAAACTAGGATATCAGTCTCAACAACTCTTTAATAGAAGCATCAAAATGATAGGCAGTTTGTTTGACAGACATTATTGTGCTCCATTAAGCAGTGTAAACCCCACCTGCTGGCATATCCATCGAGAAGTTTCTTTCTCCAGATGAATATCTTGGAAATCCAACATCTCACTGGTTAAACACAGCAAAATTTCACCACCCACCCTAGATAGAAATATGTCAATGGCAATGCTTGTTATCACTTCAATGTGGGCACAGCCCCACATTGCACCTATTTGTTTTCAAATAAAATTGACATTTTCTGAAGTTGCAAAATACTGATTGCTTGACCTGCTTGTTCTTCAGATAGATAAAATAGGGCAAACTATAGCACTTGCATCATGGTTTATACACAACTCAGTCAAAATTTAAGAACGTTTTGATGTTTGGCAAAGTAGTTGCAATGATGCACGCTCAGACTTCGCCAGGACACAAAAGGTATTTATTAACAAGGAAAAACTGTACATAAGCTGGCAGCCATTTGGCTGCCCCAGTCCCTACATGCCTTCAGACTGTCTTCTGTCAAAGAGGACTCCGACCCACTGTGTGATTACCCACTTAGTCCCAATTGTTCCCCGAAGCCAGGTGACCCTCTTATGCTGAAAGGGACAATCGCCACAGTAGTATTTATAGAACTTGCTGAATCACCATTTGCGCTTCAGCGGTAGAACTGAGTCCTCATCCAACAACCTTGCAAATATGTCAAATCAACATATCTTGGTCATCTTTAAATTTGTACAGTCAAGTTTATAATTATCTGTAAATGATTACACCATTGTCCCATGTAAAATGCTATAAAATATGCACGTTAAATTATTATATTCCAGTTCAAGACCTGCTTCATATGACATTGCCAGTACATGATGACCAAGCAAATGTCTCCCTTTGCTATTCAAACACCTACATCATGTTACCGCCTGAAGCTCTCTTGGCTTTATGCTTGCAGATTGAAGAGAGCACTGTATTCACAAATTCTCAATTACATAATCATAAAATGATAATATTTTGTAGCTTGAAACTTGGATACAAATTAATATATAGCACTTGAATTGTTATGCTATTCATTTTCACAAGCACTAAATCTACAAGCAATGTATCATTCATTGTGGGCTTTTTAAGAATTTTATACAAAAGTGAGCTAAGCAAAACCAGTTTAAAACTGTTCAAAATTTACAATTACTTTAACAGCCCCACCCTTTCTCTTTCCTTCTTGCACAACATTGCACTGACACATGTACTTGCGGCTTTGTTTCGGTGGGATTAGCAAAAAGAGCACCAATTTGCCTCAGGACTTCACAGTGAACCATGAAGTCAGAGTGAAAACATGTCCCAGCGTTGGCTTCAAGAGACATTAATTTTGTTTCATGTTTTTCTGCTAAGCAGATATATAGAGTGGGATTTTATGGCTGTACGCATCCCGATACTGTAAAATCCCATCTGAGGTCAACGGACCTTTCCATGGTCCGCCCCTCGCCCACTCCAATTCCCATGGGGGGGGGGGGGGGGGTGTAAAATTCCAGCCATATGGTGTCAGAGAAAATAAAGTGTAGAGGGCTTAACAAGTAACGTTTATATCAAAATAAAATTGGTTAATGAAATCCATGTATGGGTTTGATGCACATGGTTTTCTTACAAAGGGAAATTTTGAAGATTTAATGCGTACCTCAACCAACACAACTGAAACATTAACTTTAGATGAAGCACCAATTCCAGAACACAGTAAAAGTTTGTAGACTTCAGACCGAAACAAACCTGATGGAACTTTTCTTCCGGATTCCAAACACTTCTCGCAGTTACATTTCCTTACTGTGTGCTATTGCTATATCCATGGCTAGATAAAAAGCAACTTGGAGCAAAACATAGGCCGACCAAGGAGGAAAAAGGAATAGTAAAGGAAATGGAGTTAAACCCAAAAGAGCACCATTTTCAGCAAAACGCTGGAAGACAAACTCAAAACCACTTGACAAAATAACACACACCACACTAAATCCACCACTCCATACCAGCCAACTACTGGAGAGAAGGGACACTCTCCACCACATACCCTGCTTATGGTCCTGTTACCCAGGAAATTACTAAGAACGTGACAAATGTCACAATTTCAGAAGATGTAGCTCACTGCTTTCGGGGCCCACTCATTGGAGGGAAAGAATCTGCTGCAATGAGTGGACAAGCAGAACTTCCATATCGGCTGCAAGAAGCTGCATTTCCTCATCTATATTGGGGAGTACAGTTTGCTCACACAAATATGATGCTGATATAAAAAGTGATGTCCAACCTTCAACGTGAATTGGTAATATACCAATCTAGGGCATGTTCTTGGAGAAGCACTAAACAAGTATAACATATACTGGTCAGGAGAACCACTAACAACAAACCAACTCAACCTCCGGTATGTGGGACTTTGCCCGGTCCCAGAGCCTAACTAGCTTCAGAACGCAGGAACAAACAGGTTGTTGACTGCATGGAAAAATGCAAAGCAACAAGAGGTCTTGTGATTCTACAAATGATGAGCCCACAAAAAACAAGTTATCTTTCTGCCATTTTAACAGTGTTAGGGTGGATGGAGAATTGTCCTTCCACCCAGAAGCCAATTGAACCATTTAAGATGTCAACTAAGGGTTTGTTGCTGCTGTTGGCATTTTACCAGTGGCGCAAGGGCCTTATGCCACATCGAAAGGATACCTGGCAAGACAGCCACCACATGGGTTTAGGAGTGGAGCCCTGCTGTTTGAGGACCCTGTGTCCCATGGAGGTCACCCCACCAATAGCAATTGCCACCCATGTGACAATGGTACCATCAGCCTTCACCAAACACATCCCCACCGGGGCCAGCTGACTGAGCCCGGTGTCCTAGGCCCACTTACCTGGTTGAGAGCCAGTGATCTTCCCTGGCATCCTCTTTTTCTAGATGCAGTCCCAGGACTGGCCACCACTCTTAATGGCACTTGGACCTGCTTAGCCAGCAGTTCCTTGGAATGAGTAGCCACGTATTAAAGGGACAGCAGCACTAATGATAATTAATCCATGACCAGAAACCCATGAAGTGCACCCGAGGATCCTAGGGTCATCCCCAAATTTTGAAACTGCCATCAAGGAACATACCATTGACATTAAAATTCCAGTCTGTGTGTAGGACTGTCCACTCAAAATGCTTGATTATGCATCTAAATGCACAATGGCTTCATGATATAAATGATTTTATTCTACAAGGTGGTGGCACACTACTCACTCGACTACACACTACTATTGCTGCTTGACTCGTAATACAAAGATCCAGGGTAATGCTCTATGGACACAGACTCAAATCCTACCACAGTAGATGGTGGAATTTTAAAAACTCAATAAAATATCTGAAATTAGAAGTCTAATGATGATCATGAAACCATTGTTGATTGTCGTAAAAACCCATCTGGTTTACTAATGTCCTTTAGGGAAGAAAGCCTGTCCTGTGGGCGGCATGGTGGCAGAGTGATCACTGTTGTCTCACAGCGTCGGGGACTCTGTTCAATTCCCGGTTTGGGTCACTGTGCAGAGTCTGCACATTCTCCACGTGTCTGCGTGATTTTCCTCCAGACGCTCCGGTTTCCTCCCAGAGTCTGAAAGACGCGCTGGTTAGGTGCACTGGCCATGCTAAATTCTCCCTCAGTGTACCCAAACAGGCGCCGGAGTGTGGCAACTCAGGGATATTCACAGTAACTTCATTGCAGCGTTAATGTAAGTCAACTTGTGACACTAACAAATAAAATTTTTTTTAAAAACTTAAAATCTTTACCTGGATTGACCTATATGTGACTCCAGATCCACAGCAACGTGGTTGACTTTTAAATGCCCTCTGGAATGGCCTAGCAAGCCATCCGGTTGTACTCAACTGCTATAAATGGAGCAAAAATCAATGAAACTGGACAGACCATCTAGCATCAACCTAGGCACCAGAAACAACAGCAGCAAAACCAGCCTCGTCGATCATGCAGTGTCCTCCTCACTAACATCTGGGGGCTTGTACAAAAATTGGGAGCGCTGTCTCAGACTAGTCATGCAACAGTCTAACTTAGTCATATTCACGGAATCATACCTCACAGATAATGTCCCGGACACCTCCATCACTATTTCTGGGTATGTCCTGTATGACTGGCAGGACAGGCCTAGCAAAGTGGAGGTACAGTGGTTAATAGTCAGGAGGGAGTTGTCTTGGGAGTCCTCAACATCAACTCTGCACCCCATGAAGTCTCTGGGCACCAAGTCAAACGAGGGCAAGGAAACCTCCTGCTGAGTACCACATAACACCCCCGCCCTCAGCTGATGAATCTGTGCACCTCCATGTTGAACACCACTTGTAGGAAGCATTTTGAGTTTCAAGGGCGCACGCTCTCTGGGGGGACTTTAAAGTCCATCAACAGTGGCTTAGTAGTACCACCACAGACTGAGCTGACCGCATCCTAAAGGGCATGGGATGGTACAGAAGCAGGTGGTAAGGAAATCATGTGGAAAAAACATTCTTGACCTCATCCTCACCGATCTGCTTGTCGCTGATGCATCTGTCCATGACATTATTGGTAGGACTGATCACCACACAGTCCTTGTGCAGACAAAGTCCTGTCTTCACACTAAGGATACTCTCTATCATGTTGTGTGGAACTATCACCATGTTAAATAGAATAGACTTGGAACAGATCTAGCAACTCAAAATTGGGCATCCATGAGGCACTGTGGGCCATTGGCAGTAGCAGTATTGTATGCAACCACAGTCTGTAACCTCAGGCTTGCCATGTCCCCCCACTCTACCATTACCATCTTGCCATTGGAATCAATGCTGGTTCAATGTAGAGTGCAGTGGGGCATGTAAGGAGCAACACCAAGCATGAGGTGTCAACCTAATGGAGCTACAAAACAGGACTACTTGCTTGCCAAACAGCAACTAATAGACAGAGCTAAGCGGTTCCACAACAATGGATCAGATCCACGTTCTACGGTCCTGCCACATCCAGTCGTGAATGATGTTGGACAATTGAACAATTCATTGGAGGAGGAGGCTCCACAAATATCCCCATCCTGAATAATTGAGGAGCCCAGCACATCAGTGCAAAAGAGAAGACTGAAACATTTGCAACAATCTTCAATCAGAAGTGCTGAGTGGAATATTCAAACTCGGCATCACAAATGTCAATCTTTTGTCAATTCAATTCACTCCACGTGATATCAAGGAATGGCTGAACACAATGGATACTGCAACGGCTAAGGTCCCTCACAATATTCCAGCAATATTACTAAAGATTTGTGCTCCTGAACTTGTTGTGCCCCGAGCCAAACTGTTCCAGTACAGTTACAACACTGGCATCTACCCGGCAATGGGAAAATTGCCCAGTTATGTCCTGCACACAGGAAACAGGACAAATCCAACCTGGCCAATTACCACCCCATCAGTCTATTCTCCATCATCAGTAAAGTGATGAAACGGCCATCAACTGTGTCATTAAGCAGCATTTACTCAGCAATAGCCTGCTCACAGATGCTCAGTTTGGGTTCCACCAGGGTCACTCAGCTCTTGACCTCATTACAGCCTTGGTTCAAACATAGACAAAAGAGCTGAATGCCGGAGGTGAGGAGTGTCTGCCCTTGACATCAAGGCAACATTTGACGAAGTATGGTGTCAAGGAGCCCTAGCAAATCTAGAGTAAATGGGAATCAGGAAGAAAGTTAGTTGGAGTCATACCTGGCACAAAGGAAAATGGCTGTGGTGATCGGAGGTCAAATAATCTCAGCTCCAGGACATCATTGCAGGGGTTCCTCAGGGTGGTGTCCTCAGCCCAACCATCTTCAGCTGCTTCATCAATGACCTTCCTTCCATCAGAAGGCCAGAGGTGGGGATGTTTACTGATGACTGCACAAAGTTCAGTATCATTCATGATTCCTCAGATACTGAAGCAATACCCATGTTCAAATGCAGCAAGCCCTGAATAATGTCAGCCCAAGCCTGGATAAGTGGCAAGTAACATTTGCACCCTACATATGCCAGGCAATGACCATTTCCAACAAGAGGGGATCTAATAATCTCCCCTTGACATTCAATGGCATACCATCACTGAATTCCCATCATCAACATCCTGGGGGTTACCATTGACCAGAAGTTGAACTGTACTAGCCATATAAATACTGCGGCTTACAGAGCAGGTCAAAGGCTAGGAATCCTGCAGTGAGTAGCTCATCTCCTGACTCCCCAAAGCCTGACTACCAGGCACAAGCCAGGAGTGTAATGGAATATTCTCCACTTGCCTGAATGATTGCATCTACAACAACACTCAAGAAGCTCAACACCATCCAGGACAAAGCAGCCCGCTTGATTACTTTCCCTCCCTCCCACAAACATTCAATCCCTCCAACACCAATGAACAGTAGCAGTTATGTGTACCATCTACAAGATGCCACTACAGGAACTCATCAAGGTTCCTTAGGCAGCATCTTCCAAACCCATGACCATTACCCTCTAGAAAGACAAGAGAAGCAGATACCTGGGAACACCACCACCTGGAAGCTGCCCTCCAAGTCACTCACCACCCTGACACGGAAGTATATCGCTATTCCTTAATTGTCACTGGGTCAAAATCCTGCAACTTCCTCCCTGACAGCACTGTGGTTGTACCTACACTTCAGACACTGCAGCGGTTCAGTAAAACAATTCACCACCATCTGTTCAAGGACAACTAGATATGGGCAATAAATATTGGTCTAGCATGCGATGCCCACATCCCATTAATGTACAAAATAGGGCAGAATGTACATCTATAAGTAGAATAGAGGAGCATCAGAAAAATAAATGTCCAATAAAAGCAGAATGCTGTTAGGTGTAACAAATAGAATTGGAACAGTGAAAACAGTGTCAATGTAACTCTTTTCGAAGGAATGTACATTTGGGATTTAAGTATACAAGTACCCAAAATAACGATCACACACATTCTTGCCACATCAGCAAAACATGTTGCTGCAAAATTATTTATACATGCCAAGCCACCTGCTTTTCAATCCATGTGTCAGACCATTCGTGCTTAAGAGAAAGAGCATTTATTTAATTTATAGCAGCATTTAAAAGATATCGACCTGAAAAGTTAACTCTATTTCTCTCTCTGCAGATAAAGCCAGATTTCCTGAGTATTTCCAGCATTTTCTGTTTTTATTTATAAATACAGTAACTGACACAACTTGAACATTCCAGTCACGCACTTCCAGAATTAGCAATGTTTGGAAATTAAATTAGGAGTCAGGGTTGGAATGGTTGGGTGACTTTTACTTGGGAGAATTACATCGAATCTCCATATTTAGGCTTTTACTACGATATATGATTAAAGTCTATGATGAACACAGCTGGATTCTAATGCCCAGCTACATTGTGAAACTCTGAAAGCCGTTTTCAGCAATTTGAACGCTCATGAAAGTCCCTTTATCACCATGAAGTAAATCAGACAGAAAGCTCACACTGTTCTTACTCACTGTTACACACAGGAAAGTGTGAATGTGAGCAATTAATGAGTATAAAGGATTGCAATTCACACTCTGGAAGTAGTAAATCTGAGAACATAAAACTTGTCTCTCTAATCCCACCCCCCCATTTTTGTATATTTTAGTTTGAATGCTCTTTTTAAATAAATGGCCGCATTGTGCAGCCAAACTTCAAGCATCTGGTCACAAGAATCATTATGGCCCCAAAGGAGGCCATTCAGCCCATCGTGTCCAAGCCTTCATATCCTCATCAGCTAAAATATACTTAAAATGTTAGTATAATGGCATTAATAATCAATTTTTCATGAATCCAGTGACCTGCTGTAAGATTGACTGCCTTAGATTGACTAATAAATAAACTTTAACACCTGCTAAGCAAGGGCAAGTTAAATTAATGTATCTGAAATCATGACATCAATAGTTCCATTATGTTGCATTCATGCCACACAACAAAGAATATCTAAATTTTTTGAACTGATGACCTTTTGAGAGATTTTAAGAAAAAGAGGCACTCTGATATCCATCTCGTCTTCCTAAATTGATCTCAACTTTGCACGAATATAAAATCTTCCAACAAAATAACACTTAGGCTGAATTGCACCAAGGCTCAAGTTAAGATTTCACCACTGTGTATGCTTTTAGAGTCCCCAAACATAGATCAATGAGATTCATTGAAAAACTAAAATGAGACAGCAAATTTATAAATAGAAATTAAATATCACGAATGAATATCATGTTCCCCTCCATGTTTACCTTATTTCAATTGTATTTTTTAATAAAGATGAAACATTCAGCATTACAGTGCTGTGAAACCTTGGGAATCCCACACCCAAATATCTGAAGGCAGTAATATTGTGACTCAGAGGAAATGAGGTGAATAACCTGTTATCAACCTACAATTAGTGTTTCAAGAATGGCATTGTGCAACATAAATACCTGGCTCAACCCAACCCAAATCCAAAACAGTATTTGCATAGAAGTAATACAATGGCAAAATGCTGCGGGTGCTAGAAATCTGAAATATAAACAGAAAAGGAAGGAAATTCTTAGCAAGTCAGGCAGCATCTGTAGAGAGAGAAGCAAAGTTAGTGCATCAAACCTATCCTATGGAACAATGGTAACCCCATTAGATCATTGCTCACTGTGCATTGAACAAATTCACAAGGGGCCCCAAGGGCCACAAACTACAGACCAGGTTGGTGATCTTTCATTAGAGCTAGAAATTCAAATTGAAATATATTAAGCAAGTACAGTGGCAGAAAAAGAGAGCATGGGACTTAGTGAAAGTCTGTGATAGGCTGGAAGGAAGGAGTGATGAAAGGACAAAAGAGATAATGGTGCAAGATGATAGGAGAAAGTAAATAAACAAAAGATGAATCGAGAGGAGTTGTAAATAGCAGCAGCAGAATCATTACCTCAACACTGCTGTCTGAAAAAAATGCTGCAGTGGTTACAATCTGAAATTGCTGAACTAGAATCTGCCATTTCTCAAACTGCCATTGTCCATATCTATACGAGGCAGTGATATTTTAGCAATATTTTGCACCAAAACTCAAAAACATAAATAATTATGTAGAATTTAATTACACCCATCTATTCTTAGATCTTCAGCATTATGTAAAATTATTTTTAATGGTTGATTTTCCCATGAAAATTTTCAATAATAGACTTTAAAGGTCCAAAATGTCTTCATGCTCCCAGGTAATTCAAAAAAGGCTCATGGCTTGAACATATTCCTTTTGTTTGCGGAGAATGGATCCCTGCATAGGAATGTCATGTCACTTCTAGCAACTGCGAATGAGCCATGTTCTGAGCTTTGCTGATTATTTTAAATGGATTGTTTGTGTAGCAACTTCAGGATTGATTAGCAAGTGCTGCCCAATCACAGAAACACATCTAACAGCAGGTGCTTTGTTTTGAATTTTGCAAATACAGGCTGGTTGAGTACAGTCTGTACTCTATTACAAGCAACGAAGCAACATGCGGTCTGATTCAGTCAGCCAATTATTGGGACATATGCCCGACATTCCTGGCATCACACCAGCACTGAAATGCACATGACATTGCTCAATTGTGTGTTTGGCAGTACTTTTTTTTACATCCTGTTGGTGGAAATGATCATATACACACACATTAGGATTCATACAGGTCCATGTTGGCCTCATCTGTCAGGCCTTGGCCATTTGCTCACCTTTCAAGCTAGCGACAGAAATACAGCGCATCAAACCTATCCTGTGGAACAATGGTAACCCCATTAGATCATTGCTCACTGTGCATTGAACAAATTCACAAGGGGCCCCCAAGGGCCACAAACTACAGACCAGAAAAGTGCATAGTCTACCTCAAATTGCCCTGGAAAGCCAAGAGTATCTCAAAAATTTGAACAGATTCAGCAAGCCATTTGAAACTACTTGTACGCAATGATCCTTTTCATGACAGTTATCATGAACTATTCAGATGCTACCCTCCTCCTAGTCACTTAAAAGTGTTAGCAGGTGCACCAAACAATCTCATATTAATTTGTTCAGATGAGACAAAAAGCTTCTATAGCATGTCTTTTTTCAGTAATACTCAAGTTCTGTACTACTAAACTGCTGAAGTATTTACTTGAAACTTAATTTTGGTTGGGGCAATACTGCTTTTCTGTTCCTCATGCATTGAGATCCTGTTCAAGACAATGTCAACTGTAAAAGTGCATTATTGTAACTTGATACTTAAGAGAAATGACACAGTGAGCTTGCTATTCAGTTCAAACACAGATGATGGAAGGGGAATTGTTTCGAGAGAAGAGGAAATAGGGTGTTGAAAGGTTGCAACTTTTAAAACTAGCTTTTGTATATCAAAAGGTAGGTTTTGACTTGCATGAGATATTATTCAATAGGAGCATTGTATTTAAATATAGGATTCAAACTGCTGAGACATAGTAGTGAAGTTTTGTGGAGTAATCAAGATACCAATAATACTGCCATCTGACTCTTGCTTTAATTAATGAAAGCAAGGTTGTGTTTGTTAAAAGCAAATTGTGTTTCAGCAAGTGGACTGAATTTTTTGATGAGGTAACAAGGGAGGTCTCAGGTTACTGCAGCTGATGTGGCGTACATGCACTTCCAAAGGGTGTTTGATAAAGTGTCAAATAATAGGCTTCTCAGCAAAGTCAAGGGAAACATCATCCCTGCACCCAGCCTGTCGAGCCCAGTCAGAATTTTATAATATTTCAATGAGATCCCTTCTCATTCTTCTAAACTCCAGAGAATACAGGCCCAGTTGACCAGATTTCCCCTCACAAGATAGTCAGAGGTTTACAGCATGGAAACAGGCCCTTCGGCCCAACTTGTCCATGCCACCCTTTTTTTTTAAACCCCTAATCTAATCCCAATTGCCCGCATTTGGCCCATATCCCTCTATACCCATCGTACCCATGTAACTATCTAAATGTTTTTTAAAAGATAAAATTGTACCCGCCTCTACTACTACCTCTGGCAGCTTGTTCCAGACACTCACCACCCTGTGTGTGAAAAAATTGTCCCTCTGGACACTTGTATCTCTTCCCTCTCACCTTAAATCTATGCCCTCTAGTTTTAGACTCCCCTACCTTTGGGAAAAGATATTGACTATCGACTTTGTCTATGCCCCTCATTATTTTATAGACCTCTATAAGGTCACCCCTCAGCATCCTACGCTCCAGAGAAAAAAGTCCCAATCTATTCAGCCTCTCCTTATAATTCAAACCATCAAGCCCCTGTAGCATCCTAGTAAATCTTTTCTGCACTCTTTCTAGTTTAATAATATCCTTTCTATAATAGGGTGACCAGAATTGCACACAGTATTCCAAGTGTGGCCTTACCAATATCTTGTACAACTTCAACAAGACGTCCCAACTCCTGTATTCAATGTTCTGACCGATGAAACCAAGCACGCCGAATGCCTTCTTCACCACCCTGTCCACCTGTGACTCCACTTTCAAGGAGCTATGAACATGTACCCCTAGATCTCTTTGTTCTGTATCTCTCCCCAACGCTCTATCATTAACTGAGTAAGTCCTGCCCTGATTCAATCTACCAAAATGCATCACCTCGCTTTTGTCTAAATTAAACTTCATCTGCCATTCATCAGCCCACTGGCCCAATTGATCAAGATCCCGTTGCAATTGGAGATAACTTTCTTCACTGTCCACTATGCCACCAATCTTGGTGTCATCTGCAAACTTGCTAACCATGCCCCCTATATTCTCATCCAAATCATTAATATAAATGACAAATAACAGTGGGACCAGCACTGATCCCTGAAGCACACCTCCGGTCACAGGCCTCCAGTTTGAAAAACAACTCTCTACAACCACCCTCTGGCTTCTGTCAAGAAGCCAATTTTGTATCCATTTAGATACCTCACCCTGGATCCCGTGAGATTTAACTTTATGCAACAACCTACCATGTGGTACCTTGTCAAAGGCCTTGCTAACGTCCATGTAGACAACATCAACTGCACTGCCCTCATCTACCTTCTTGGTTACCCCTTCAAAAAACTCAGTCAAACTTGTGAGACATGATTTTGCACTCACAAAGCCATGCCAACTGTCCCTAATCAATCCTTGCATCTCTAAATGCCTGTAGATCTTGTCTCTCAAAATACCTTCCAACAATTTACCCACCACAGATGTGAGGCTCACTGGCCTGTAGTTCCCAGGCTTTTCCCTGCAGCCTTTTTTAAACAAAGGCACAACATTTCCCACTCTCCAATCTTCAGGCACCTCAACCGTGACTATCGATGATTCAAATATCTCGGCGAGGGGACCCGCAATTTCCTCCCTAGCCTCCCACAATGTCCTGGGATATACCTCATCAGGTCCCACAGATTTATCTACCTTGATGTGAGGGGTGGATCTGCTAATTAGTTATAGTATTAGCACATTGTTGTTAACGCATCTTCACACTCATGCTTTTTTTAAAAAAACCTTTGAGGAATAGTGAAGGAAGTGGTGGAAGGAGTTCCGAGCTGATGATCAGCCCGTTGGACACTCCTTCCATGGCCAACAAGTCCTGGTGTTGGACTTGAATCGGGCACTTCTAGTCAAGTAGTAGAGGGCTACCAATGTGCCAGATTAGCACATTAGAGAAGGATGACCTAGGTTCAGGAAACAAGAAAGTAGAAATGGTTTTGGTAGAAATGAGAAACGAGTCATTTTCTCCTGAGAGAAAATAATTCTCATCTCTGTCCTAAATGGGCAACCATTTTTTTTTTTAAAAACGTGACTACTAGTACTAGATTATCCCATGAGGGGAAACATCTCTCCTCATAGACACTGTCAAGACCTCTTAGGATCTTTCACATGTTTCAATCAAGTTGCCTCCCTCTCTTCTAAACTCCAGCAGATACAAATCTAGCCTGTCCAACCTTTCATCATAACACAGTGAGTCTTTGGAACTCTTCCTCAAAAGATGGAGGAAGCAGAATCTTTGAATATTTTTAAGGCAGATAGAGTTTAAAGTTTATTTATTCATGTCATAGGCAGGCTTACATTAACACTGCAATGAAGCAACTGTGAAAATCCCCTTGTCGCCCCCACACCCCGGTGCCTGTTCGGGTGCACTGAGGGAGAATTTAGCATGGCCTATGCAACTAACCAGCATGTCTTTCGGACTGTGGGAGGAAACCAGAGTACCCAGAGGAAACCCATGCAAACACGAGGAGAACGTGCAAACTCCGCACAGACAGTGAACCAAGCCCAGGTCTGTGGTGCTGTGGGGCAGCAGTGCTAACCACTGTGCCATCATGCCACACGCTTGATATACAAGGGGGTAAAATGTGATCAGGAGTAGGCAGGAATGTGGAGTTGAGGTTACAATCAGATTAGCACTTATTGAATGGTCAAACAAGCTCGAGGGGCTGAGTAACCTACTTCTGCTACTAATTTACATGTTTGCATGCAAAATGAACGGAGTGAGTTTTACCATTGACTTCTTTGTTACTAGTGAGCAGAAAGTATTTTTCACATATTTCATGTGCCCAATTTCTTTGCTTTGAAAAACATCATGAAAGATACAAGAGATTTGTTTTGATGTTTAACAACTGGAAAACAATAGAACCAATTTGATAAAAGGTTTAGAAAGCTACATTCTGGGAGATGCTTCCTCTACAATAATACTTGTCAAGTTGCCTAGTATTGAATACAAGTTTCTGGACTCACTCATCTCTATTTATTTGTGAGATGATGTGTGGGTCACTAGTCAGTATTTAATGCCCATTTACCCTGAGGTTTGTTACAACTGAATGGCTGTCTAGGCCCTTCGGAATAATTAAGAATGAACCATGTTGCTATGGGACCGGAGTCACAAATAGTGGCAGATTTCCTTTCTTCAATAACAATCTGCATATGCATAACTTCTATAGTTGTAAAACATCCCAAGGTACTCGATGGCTATCAATAAAAACATCTTTGACACCAAGCCACAGGTGAGATATCAGGGCAGATGAGCAAAAAATAATAATCTCAAAGGAATGAAAGGGGGTGGTGCGGAGATTGAGGGGTTTAGGGCATGAATTCCAGAGCTTAGGACCAAGGCAGCCAAAAAAAATCAGGGATGCAGAAGAGACCAGAATTGGAGGAGCACTAAGATCTCCAAGTCTTGTTCGGCTTTTGAATAAGCGCAACAAGGACATTATGCTACAGCTTCAGGGTCACTTTATTTTCAGATTTAATGTTATGAACAAACTCAAATTCTCAAACTGACATTGGGAGATTTAAACTAAAATGCTCTCTGGATAGCCATGAATGCACCTCTTGGAAAACAATAATTGCACATTTCATAAGTAATCAACTGGCTGTAAAGCATATTGAGATACCCCAAAGACATGAAATTGCAATAAAAATGCAAGTGTGTCTTTATTTCCTACATTTCCCCTCCTTTTAGTTCCCCTTTACCATGCACCATTTTATGGCCAAGAAAGCAGAACCAAGCTGAGCCCATGTACCAATGCTCTACAGAGCATTGCTCTACAGAGGCTCAGCGATTCTCAGGAAGACACTAATTCAATTTCCCCAAGGATGGAGCTGAAAGAGCCTTGAATCTTGATGCAGTGTCTTCAGTAAAGAAAAGAATGCAATTATCCTGCAGAAAATTACAAGTGCACTTCTTTTTAAACTAGTCTGCTTTTCTCCATAAAGTGACCGTTTCAGTCCACATTTCTAAAAGCATGATCAAATCAGAAGTTCCGACAGCATGGTTTGAAGAATTGCGATTGCTGCTCAAACAGGATGGGTAAAATACTGATGCCCTTGCATCCGACTTGACCCCAAAACCATCACCAAAACCATCTACTTTCATCTCCGTAACATTATGCATCTCCACCACAGGAAGAACAAAGTGGGCCACTGGATGAAGAAACGATTTCTTGGCCAGAGATGCTGGTAGAATCAACACAAATAGAGGGGCAGAGCCTCAACAATCAGCATTGACATGGCCAGTAAGGATGTGGAGATGCCAGCATTGGACTGGGGTGGGCACAGTACGAAGTTTCACAACATCAGGTTAGAGTGCAACTGGTTTATTTGGAATCACAAGCTTTCGGAGCGCTGCTCCTTCTTCAGATGAGTGGACTCACAAGGAGCAGCGTTCCGAAATCTCGTGATTCCAAGTAAACCAGTTGGACTTTAACCTGGTGTTGTAAGACTTCTTACTATGCCCAGTAAAGATATCATACTTTGAACTGTCAAAATTCAGGCACAGGTTTTATGCAATATGGACTTTTTAAAATTGACAACCTCATGTAAAGATGGCCAAGGGTCAGAGCATATGGTGTGATTTCTGGACAAGAGAATTAACACTGGTTCTAGAAAGTTCTTATAATGTAAATGACCATGGGTGGAAGGCCCTCTTTTGAAAACACTCAAAACGTGAAATCACTTGTGAATTTATAGCTCCAATTGACTGGACATTAACCAAAACTCAAATTCAATAGCTCCCCCAGGTGCAATGTCTGCAAGCTCAACCATGAGGGGTCTAGAGAAATTGGTTTATCACAAGCAAGTGCGAATAGCCACGATTCAATCAGATTGTGTAACGATGGCTTCTAGCTTGGAATCCTATCTGTGGACAACAAAAGTTTTGATCAAGTGGTCATATGATTGAAACTGACTTCAGATAACAAATCTTATTACTCCAAGAACCAGCCAGAGATAAGGCAGTCCGGAAAACAATAGGAGGGCCATTCCTCTAATAAAAATAGAACTGTGCTTGAACCACAAGTCAACTTGGGCAGAGAGAGAGAGAAAGAGGTGCTTAATTGTCTTCACCTGCAAAAAATTGTCTCTACATAATGTTAGTCATGTTTTCATCTGGAAACCCAGAGGCTTCCAACTTCCATTCATCCAAAGAACCACAAGAGCCTATCTAACCCTGCAATACCTGCATCTTAGGACTGAATTTTGAACATGTAATTTTTTTTCCTTATATTTCTGTTAATAACCTAAATGCATGCTTTGTCTCTAGCCTCCACCTTTACTTGTGTGTGTCCATGTACATGAGCGAGTGTTTTTGTTACATTTAACTTTAATATTGCTAGAATAAACGTTACCTTTCCTTCAGATTTAAACTCATTCAAAAGCCCACACTGTGCATGTTACTAAGTCACAACAATCAAAAGCACTTCGCTAAACACACATGTTGTTTTTGTGGATAGGATATTGGTATGTAGATAGGCTGGAAAATTGGGCGGGGATCCTGGATTCAGGATTCAATCCTGGACCGGGGAGCGGCGCGGGCTTGGAGGGCAGAAGGGCCTGTTCCTGTGCTGTATTGTTCTTTGTTCTTTGTTCTTTGTTGCAGACAATTGAGCAGTGAGGAGCCAGGGAAAATGTTGTCCCACCATCTCTTTCCAATCTGTAAAACCATGGAAGACCCTCTTGCAATGCCGCCTATCCAAGTAGCAAGGTCTTTGACAAGGTACCGCATGGTAGGTTGTTGCATAAGTTACAAGATATGGGATACAGGATGAGATAGCCAATTAGATACAAAATTGGCTTGGTGACAGAAGAGGAGGATGGTTATAGAGGGTTGTTTTTCAAACTGAAGCCCTGTGACCAGCGTTGTGCCTCAGGGATCAGTGGTGGGTCCACTGTTATTTGTCATTTATATTAATGATTTGGATGAGAATTTAGGAGGCATGGTTAGTAAATTTGCAGATGACACCAAGATTGGTGGCACAGTAGACAGTGAAGGTGGTTATCTAGGATTGCAACGAGAACTTGATCAATTGGGCCAGTGGGTTGATGAATGGTAGATGTAGTTTAATTATGATAAATGCGAGATGATGCATTTTTCTAGATCGAACCAGGGCAGGACTTACTCAGTTAATGGTAGGGTGCTGGGGAGAGTTATAGAACAGACATCTAGGGGTACATGTTCATAGCTCCTCGAAAGTAGAGTCACGGGTGGACAGGGTGGTGAAGAAGGCATTCGGCATGCTTGGTTTCATCGGTCAGAACATTGAATACAGGAGTTGGGACATCTTGTTAAAGTTGTACAAGACATTGGTACAGCCAAACTTGGAATACTGTGTACAGTTCTGGTCACCCTATTATAGAAAGGATATTATTAAACTAGAAAAAGTGCAGAAAAGATTTACTGGGAAGCTACCGAAACTTGATGGTTTGAGTTATAAGGAGAGGCAAGATAGACTTGCACTTTTTTCCCTGGAGCATAGGAGGCTTAAGGGTGATCTTATAGAGTTCTATAAAATAATGAAGGGCATAGATCAGCTAGATAGTCAACATCTTTTCCCAAAGGTAGGGGAGTCTCAAACTAGAGGGCATAGGTTTAAAGTGAGAGGGGAGAGATACAAGTGGCTCCAGGGGGGGGGAATTTTTTCAGAGGGTGGTGAGTGTCTGGAACAAGCTGCCAGAGGTAGTAATCAAGGCAGATTCAATTTTGGCTTTTAAAAAGCATTTAGACAGTTACATGGGTAAGATTGGCATAGAGGGATATGGGCCAAACGCAGGCAATTGGGACTAGCTTAATGGTAAAATCTGGGCAGCATGGACAAGTTGGGCCCAAGGGCCTGTTTCCATGCTGTAAACCTCGATTGACCTCTATCAGTTTATTAAACATTCTCAGCAGGGTAGAGTTGCAGAAAATCCATTAGTGGAGCAAGAGAGCAAGAATTATCAGGAAAGTGGGGATATTGAAGACAAGCAAATTCTCTCAGCCAGCGTCCAAAAACAGCAGAGTTTGCTAGATAGATGACTATATACTAAGTCCCATCACGTCTGTACATCAGAAAGTTTTGCATCTTCCACCAATATTACGCATCAGATCACAAGGGAGGCAGTGGCATAGTGGCACTGTCACTGGACTAGTAATCCAGATACCCAGAATAATGCTCTGGGCAACCAAGTTCAAATCCCACCATGGCAGATGATGAAATTTGAATTCAATAGAATTCTGGAATTGAAATTCTAATGATGACTATGAAACCATCGTCGATTGTCTTAAAAACCCATCTTGTTCACTAATGTCCTTCAAGGAAGGAAATCTGCCATCCTTACCTGGTCTGGCATACATGTGACTCCAGAAACACAGCAATGTGGTTGACTCTTAGCTGCCCCCTCAAAGGCAATTAGGGGTGGACAATAAATGCTGGTCCAGCCAGCAACACCCACATCCCATGAACGAATAAAAAAAAAACCTATCTGCCACAGAGCCATCTTACTAACTCTGCAGATATACATAACTTAGGCACATTTAAACTGAACTTCTTAAACCTGGTCTAAAATGGGAATTTTCAATTTAATCTACCTGTGACATTAGTGTACCGTTAAGAAATGTTTTTTTAAAATCATGTTCTCTGCAGAGGTAAGCAGGCCGTTTGCTTTCATTATTGCCGAGCTGTCTGCTAGAAGCCCTTTTATTGCTGCTTCAATAGTTTAAATGGGATTTTGTTTATTTTTAATCTGGCCTTAATGCACTGACTTGGAATTTACGACAGGTCATGTTTTGGGCAGTTTTTTTTCATGGTGAATTCAAGGTTTCACTTTGGCTGCTGACTGCTGGTTTAGTTAGGTGCGTTGACATCAGACTGAAAAGCAGCGTTTCTCTCTCTCTCCTGGTATTGGGGGTTCTGCTGGGGTTATATCAAACTTTGCTTGATAAAAGCTCTCTAGTGGGTCAGTTGAATCATACTTGAAGTAAAGGATTGCATGCTTACCCTAGCCAAATTCAAACAGCAAAACATATGATCCAGGCGGACTTCATAAAACACTTTGGAGTTTCTGACCTGAATTATAACATTCCCCATCCAGAATCTGAACATCAACTATACTTATAAATTGTAGCAGCAATTTGCCTGTAGCTATCGTTACAAGTCTCATAGCACCAATTATTCCAAAGCCTCTTACTCTTATTTGACTTGTTGCAGAATACCCTACATCTATTTATCTATAACAGTGATTTAACGGTAACATCCTCTTGCAATCCAAATGGGTGTGTGTGTGTGTGTGTTTCGCAAGTGTCCTTCATTCACTCTGAAGGCAGATCAAGTAAACAAAAGAGGTGAAGGTTGAAACAAATAATTAATCTGCCTTTTTTGACATCAGATGAACTTACAGATGTTATAATCGGTTTCACTTATTTTAAATCGATACAACATGTCTTGAACCTGTATAAAAAATAATGAACATGCTACAATTCCCACAGGACTCAAGTGCCTTTCAGTACCTAATCTACTTTTGAAATGTAGGTTAAGGACATATGGACCAATCATAGGATGCATCACACTTGAACCCAATTCCAATACCACTGATTTCCACACATACATTCTTCTATCATGATTCACAGAATAGTGATCAGAATTACCAATGCTGCGGAGTTAACTTCCCAATCCCAAAAGCCCCTACCACTCACCCAGCTAAGATTTGCTTACTCAGCACTAACAATGAACTGAATCCAGAAACTTCACTGCCTGTATTGTCCATGTCCTTAACACAGTTCACAGATGTTCAATATTGCTTTTTAACTTTCAAGCACTTTTTATTTTTAAGATCACACATCAAAATCTATGGAAACGTATAATGATCATCTCTAGATTGATTCCACTGATTACAGAAAGTATGACTGTATAACATTATGGAGGTGACCAGGTAATTTTCAGAGACTAACAAACCAACTTACAATTCTCCAACCATTGCCATATGGGATCAAGTAGTACGTAAACAGTACAAATTTCAGGTTGGCACATAAGTGATTATAGGTAAAGGTCATTTACCATGTAGTAATTAAATCAAAATATCGCAAACTGAAAATGTTAAAACTTGCAAAATATGTAACCAATGAAAATTTTACAATGCACAGCCTATATCTTGTGTTATTCAACTAAAAAATCTGGAATTAAACACTACTGCCTTCCACAAGAACTGCCCCTGCCTTCAACTTTGAATTTAAAAATCTGTTAAGGCTCTGAAACCACATCTGTAAGGTCTGAACAGATCTACTACAGCCATTGCAGTGGAACATAAATATTCAATCACTCTCCCCTCCTTTACAGTCTTGTTGCCGTCTTAACTATTGTTCGGCTGCCCCTGTGAACAGTCATGCTTCTAGCAATCCATGCAGTCATCTTTCTGGTCGGTTTGTCATCGTTGACCTCAAGGGACCTTTCCTAACCAATGTAAATAGTTGGATTCTACAGCATCATTAAACCCAATGTACTACAGAATTGCTTATACCTGAAATGCTTTCAACCAGATTTACATGAGAATAAAAATGTCTTTTGAAGTTAGAGTGCAGAACCTTTATGCCTTAATATTCAGTTTTGCTTCATGTGCAAAATATATCAATTCAAAAGTTCAATACATGAAGAAACGTTAATGGAATAAATCAAATTATCTCACTCATTATACAGAATGGTGTTAAATTTCATTTTCTTTTGCCCAGTTATTACCACAACCCAGTTACATACTCAACTGTACTCGGATTAGTCATTTCAATAAAGAAACAACCGCCAACTTTCCAATGAGTAATTGTCGCTAAATACTTAGCAAAAACTGCATCCTGTACATCGTCATTGTGTGCTGTCGACTTTCATACATTGTTGAAAATGCATAATAAACAGCTAACATTGACATATTCACCAACAAATGGACTAAGTTACTTAATAATCCAAATTCAACAACATTTTGTTAAAGAGACAAATTAATACTTTGAATTTTGTTGATTATCAAATCAACGAAAGAAAAGATTTTTCTAACAGGAATTAAGGTTGCTTCTTAAAATTCTTTAACTGTGATCTAAAGGCAGGAGCTGAGAACAAGGGAGGTGATATTCAATCCCAAAGGAAATTACTATGTAACTATTTTCAAGGCCAAATAGAATGTGAACTAAATTTAGATCTGTAAGAAAGAAGGGGTCACAAGTGCATTAGCGACTAAACTGAATAAAATTACTCTCACACTCCTATTAACCGAGCTCTACAAATAATAAACACGAAACAATGATTAGAAAGTTTTCAGAATATTCAGAGACCCATACACTTTATCAATTTAAATCAGATTTTGAACTTTCAGAAGATAATTTATGGAGTCAACAGCCAAACACTGACATATAGCAAATTCAATCACTGCACTTAAAACTTTATTCTGTTACAAGTCTTCAACTCAAAATACCTTCAAAACATACTCTAACATCTAAATTTTTGACAAATTATTTGATTTATTATTGTCACTTGTTGTGATACAGTGAAAAGTATTGTTTCTTGCATGCTAGAGTACATAGGAGAGAAGGAAAGGAGAGGGTGCAGAATATGGTGTCAGCCATAGCTAGGATGTAGAGAAAGATCAGTTTAATATATGGTAGGTCCATTCAAAAGCCTGTTGACAGCAGGGAAGAAGCTGTTCTTGACTTGGTTGGTACAAGACCTCAGACTTTTGTATCATCTTCCTGACAGGTGGTGGTGGGAGAGAGTGGGGCGAATTTTCCCATTCCGTCCATCACGAGAATCGTAGCGGGAGAGGGGCAGACCATGGAAAGGTCCATTGACCTCGGGTGGGATTTTCCGGTTTCGGGACAAGCATGGCCGAAAAATCCCGACCCATTATGTCCGGGGTGCTTGGGGTCCTTGATTACACTGGCTGCTTTTCCAAGACAGTGGGAAATGTAGACGGAGTCAATGGATGGGACGCTGGTGTGTGCGATGGACTGGGTTACATTCACAACCCTTCGTAATTTCAATTAGAAATTGGTATGTACAATTTGAAGAGAATATTCCAACAACAAATGCAAGAAGCACCAGAGTTTTCACAATGACACTTCATCACAAATGCTCTACAAAATATGGTCATCTGAGAGATGCTACTACAAAAAAAAATGTCATTTTAGAAAAGACTAAGTAAACACACGCAAAATACACCAGCATAAACAAACACAAAATTCTTTGACTATTTGCTTTCACAGGCACCAAAATAATTACTGCATGTAAAAGCATGCACTCATCTTTGCAATAAGCCATAATCAGCGTTTGAAATATGCTAATACTTTAATAGAATTAATTCAAATAGAATTAATTCTAAGTGTATGCAATTATCAGTACTCCCAATGATCAAATCACTTAACAGTTCTTGTTTTGCATTGTAAATATAATTCAACCTAGGCATATATAATCAATTTTCAATAGCTGCAAAGGACATGCTATCAAGGTAATGAGTTATTTTCTTAGGCGTCTAGACTTGCTTGCGAGGCAAGTTTGACATGCACTTCAGGAAGTTGAATCTGTAGAGGAGGGTTTAGATATTATAACAGTAATGTAATATCTGAAATATTAACATGTCTCGTATTTGTGAAGCAAGTCATTCATTCGGGCATCCTAACAGCACAACCAATTTCCCCAGCTGAATCGCTTTGTGGGAGTGTCACAATTGTCCTTGGATTCCTGAACAAGGGAAAGGAAGATCAGTAACAGACAGCTCCCAACTTCTGTCTGATAACCCCTGGAAGTGGACATATTAATATCAGGTGGATCAGGCTTGGCCATGATGTATCACACCCCCAACCCCACTATATAATGGCCATTAAGGTTGCCAAAATACACCAATGGAACTCCAGGATATCAACTTTTTCAAGAGAGATAGCTTCCAAAAAAAAGTATTACGTTCTGTATTACATTCTATTTAAACAGCTACTACTACTCCCATTTTAATTACACAGGAATCCAACACTTTCATTTCAAAGACAAAAATTGATGACTTTCCTCACATTCTCACAAAAGTTAGCAAATCAAATTGCAACACAAAGTATTAAATCTGAAAAATGCTAAAACTGTTGTCATTTTTATTATATATTTTAGGATTTTGTTAATAAAATAACTTTGCTGAATAGGAGAGGCAATGGGAGACTATATAATGCATTGACAGTGGTTAAGGACAGAAAATAAATACTGTACTCTTAAGTCATGTTAACGCCTGACAAGTTGAATTCTACCGTAAATCTCTGTGGATCAAATTTTATTTGCAAAGACACTTCAATATGTAATTCATTAGTGCATTTTTGTCAACTATAAAAAGGTTTGCACTTGTATAGTGACTTTCATTTCCTCAGGACAACCCAAAACACCTCTCAACCAATTAAGTATTTCTGAAGTGTAACTACTGTTACAGTGTAGGAAACTCAACTGCCAATATGCACACGTCAAGCTCCTATAAATAGCAATGCTATAAGGATTTCAAGAGTTTCAGTGATGCTCATTGAGAAATCCTAGCCAGGACACAGGGAATAACTTCTCTGTTCTTCTGCAAAATAATCCCTATGTGAGAGCAGATGAGGCCTCAGTTCAATGTTTCATTCAAGAAACAGCATCTCCAGCACTCCATCAGCACTGCACTGACATGTAAGCCTAAATTTTATAATTAAGTCTCTGGAATAGAACAGCAAATCTGGAAAATATTTTTCCCCACTCATCCTCCCCACCATCTTTCTTCAGAAAAAAAGTGTAAACACTACTTATTAAATCCTTCAATTACAGTTGGAAATCACATGTTGCTGTAACTCAATTACTGCTTGATTACAATCATTACAACGGCATCACTGATATGAAATCATTATATGCAGTGTGCGCGCACACATACACATGAATGCATGAAGGTCCATACACCAATGCCCCATATCCAGTGAAATCTTTCAGAAGGATCATTTGGCGTTCAAGTACAGTGTATTGTCACAACCAGCTTGGGAAGTGTGCACAGTTTTCCAGCCCCGCTACTCCATACTCCAAGGGTCATACCGTAAGTGTAAATGTTTAATTCATTCACCAAAATGGCCAATCGTTTACCTCGGCTGCTGCCGCTAGACCCAAAATAAAAGAAACTTTAACCAGGTTTGTTTCAATTAACTTAAACTTTTTTTTTGTAATGTAAAAAAAAGAGAGGTTTAGGTTTATTTATTAGTGTCACAAGTAGACTTACATTAACACTACAATGAAGTTACTGTGAAAATCCTCTATGTGCCCCTTCTCACAATACACACACCCTACACCAAACAAAGGAAAATACAAATAAGATGGGCACACGGGAACACTATGAAAAAGTTAAAGAGGGTGATCTTGAGCCCATACTCTCCATGCACAGGAATGGCAGTAGGGGTTCAAGATCTGGCAAAACACTGAAGTCACGAATCTCATCGGCAAGATCATGGTCTCTGATTTTTGTTGCCCTCGCCGGCAACGCAATAAGGTTCATGCCCACAGTGGGTTATTTTTTGATTTGTTTGGGGTATACCTGCCCAATCTCAGCATAGCCAGGCTTTACTGGCATGTTTAGGCCCCATCCACTCAAAGTGATGCTGTGAAACACGATCCTTTTTGTTTGACAATGTGCCAGAAGATCTGGAGAGAAACACACTGGTTTACAGTCAAACCCTGACACTTATGGTAATATTCCACACAAAGTTTGAAAAAGTATTAATGCTGTCAATCTCATGTTCCTGCATGCAGAGATAGAGAACTGAGGGAGAGAGACTTCAATGTGTGTTTTGGGAGTGAGCAGAGTTCAGACATTCAAACAAAACTTTTCCCAGGTCAGCTGTTTTTCAGCCAATCAGCAGGAACCCACGGCCTGGCAACAGCAGATTTTGTAAACAAAATAACTTATCTTCCTGGTGTCTTACTAGTCTTTTAGCTGATGTAATGGATTTCTTGGAAAAAACAGCTTACTGATAGACCAAAATAAATTTGTAATATTGGAATTATCTGGACACACCAGAGTAATTTTTTTTCCGTCAACGTTTTAAATATCATATAGTTCTTGAAGATATGGATTCCTAACAAAACATTTACATGCTTGTTTGTAGAGGTTAATTTCTTCACTGACAAACCACCAGTCTCTCTGACATCCCTTCATTAATCTCAATTCAATCTTCATTTTACATGATTTCTGTGACAAACAGCAGCTATTAAACACCACTCTCAATTCATTACAGTGGCAAATTTAAAGGGGCTCAATAGATGAAAACTATTTTGCATCTCTTACCAACAATAATGAATCATGTGTAAAATTTCTGATGAGCCATACCAAGTTCGGCTATGTCAACTAGCAGAACGGATTAAAAACATGAAGGTTTGTTCTGAACATTGCATTGTAACTTTTGGTAAAATGGTTGTAATCAGTTTTGGCTCAAAATAACAGCATCACGATCAAGCATTTGCCAATTTGGAAAACAAATTAAAAATGGTGGTTAGCTTCGATTTTCTCTCTTTATTGACTTCAATAAAAGTAAAAAGGAATCCTTCCTTAAAAAAGGTGCAACATTAAAATTACCATCAAGTGAGGTGGAAGAAAATTTCAGTTGTGACAAATGCTATATATATTATGGCTACAAACAAGCTTCTCACATTACATCACATGTTTTGATATTTTCAGTACAGGTGCATTACAAACAGTCACCATGCTAACACCACTATTTACTGAGAATCATAATGTTATCATTCAACAACAAATTCATTCATTTCTAATTTGCCTTTATGGAGGGATGAAAAGAAAAAGAAAATGCCTATCAACAGAACCGCATTACATTACTCTGTGGGAAGATCCTCATTCAGGGTTTTCAAAGTGTGGAACATGATTTTATTTTCACTTTTGAGTCAGATGTTTGACTTAAATTACAACTCACTGTCATCATGGCACAGAGGTGGCTATAGGGCTGAATCTGAAGCATTACATAGCAACTTAAAATTTCAAATAAGAAAAGGCTATTATAAATCCTTTGATATGCTAAAATAATTTGTAAACCCAAGTCAGCCAGTGCAAACAGCAATAATTGAATGGCTAACCTGTTATCAAACATCCCACAAAGCTTAATATTTTACTTTTTAACTAACACTACTGCAAAATGTAGCTTCTAGATGACACCCTAATCATTTTATTTCAGTCGTAAAATCTCAGTAAGACACATCAATAGATCAGAAGCCTAGATCAAGGAATGACTCTGTAATTCTTGGAACACAATCATTTTCAACCATCTTGGGCAAATTTATACATCCCAACTATCAAAAATCCCTGTGAATTAGTGAAGATAGATCAGATGATCATTGATTGGATGACCCTTTTTGTGAAGTGCACTACTGGTATCCACTAAAGGTGATGATCCTACTGCAGGTACCCTACAGTTAACCCGCTGGCCATTATGAAACAGTGAAAAATAGAGGCTAGATGTTATTCTAGAAGGCCAGAAGAAATCCATTGCACAAAAGAAGGACTCTGTTTTCCTTTGCTCTCTTAGAAAGTGTTCTTGATTGTCCTGTTAACTGAAACATGTTATGTATTACTGAACGCACAGAAGGAAGAGATAAATTATTTGTAAATTTTATCAATTGATGGATCTTGACACAATAATAAATGTCAGACTGTTTGATAGGTGATCATTTTAAATTAGTGAGCTGGGTAAAACATGGCTTTTCACCTTATCTGCTATCCTCTGGTGAAAGTCTAAATCGAGTCTTACAACATACCTAACAGACACCACACAACAGCCTTTGATGGATAGGAAGAGGCTTATTTACACACTGCCATACTCCAGAGTTGGACTGAGAGCACACAATGGGAGCAATGTGAAGGACAGTAAATAAGATGGTTTGCATTTCAACCAGAAGTTACACCCAGACAACTCCTCTTTTACTTACAATGCAAAGATCAATTTTCATACAAACACACAAAACAAGACAGATTAACATACTCAAAGCTACAGTACTCACCAAGAAACTCAAGATGAAATAAATACTGGCCGCAGAACTCAAATCAGAACTAAATGTTTACTGCATAGATATTTACAACATCCATTATATAAAAAGGTGTGCATGATTTAACAATTACAAATCAACGTAGTATTTGAACTTCATCTTACACTGATAACTTACCAACCTTAATGTAAAGAAACAAATGGATAAAAAGGTTTGTTTGATGTGTCCATAAGCCCCTGCATTTCTATCCACTCTAATTCAAAGCCAATCACCAGGAGCTGGTGCATCCAAACTTTTACCCATGTTGTGAACACCTGAAAATTTATACTCAAGCTCAATCACTACAGATCTCCAAAAAGGTAACCTTAGTCAGGCCGCACTTGGAATATAGTGTTCAATTATGATCGCCACACTACCAGAAGGATGTGGAGGCTTTGCAGAGGGTACAGAAAAGATTTACCAGGATGTTGCCTGGTATGGAGGGCATTAGCTATGAGGAGAGATTGTAGAAACTTGGTTTGTTCTCACTGGAACGACGGAGGTTGAGGAGCGACCTGATAGATGTCTACAAGATTACGAGGGGCATGGACAGAATGGATAGTCAGGAGCTTTTTCCCAGGGTGGAAGAGTCAATTACTAGGGGGCATAGGTTTAAGTTGCGAGGGGCAAGGTTTAAAGGAGATGTATGAGAAGTCTTTTTTTTTTTACACAGAGGGTGGTGGATGCCAGGAACTCGCTGCCGGGGGAGGTAGTGGAAACAGATATGATAGTGACTTTTAAGGGGTGTCTTGACAAATACATGAATAAGACGGGAATGGAGGGGCATGATCCCCGGAAGGGTAGGGGTTTTAGTTCAGTTGGGCAACATGGTCAGTGCAGGCTTGGAGGGCCGAAGGGCCTGTTCCCTAGCTGTAATTTTCTTTGTTCTTTGTAATACAATGCAGACTTGAACGTTGGAGAGGGATTAAGCACTTTGACTATTCACTACCATTATTAAGAAAAACCTGTGTATTCAGTACTTTCCTTCCTCTCCAGCTTCTCTTTATTCCTCTCTCCCATTGTCCCAAACCTACCCTCTGAATTAGGCATGGGAGTCAGTCAACTGCAATTAGAACATCTTTCATTCACCACTAGAATGGTTTCATCTAGCCAGCCACATACCAATCAAAAGTCAGAAAACAGACATTTTCCCAGCAAACCAAAAATTGCCACTATTGTGTGTTTTTGTATACGCTTCAAATTATGAAATGAAAACTGGTATCTTTCCAAAAGAGAAGCAATCCAATTGATCTTGAATTGATTGGGCAGCCCGGTGGCACAGTAGTTAGCACAGCTGCCTCACAGCACCAGGGGCCAGGTTCAATTCAGGCCCTGGGTGATTGTGGAGTTTGCATGTTCTCCCCGTGTCTGCATCGGTTTCCTCTGGGTGCTCCAGCTTCCTCCCACAGCCCAAAGACGTGCAGATTAAGTTGACTGACCATGCTAAATTGCCCCTTAGTGTCCCAGGATGTGTCGGTTAGGGGGATTGACAGGTTAAATATGTGGGATTACAGGGATAGGGGCTGAGTAGAATGTTCTGTCAGATTTGGTACAAACTCAATGGGCCAAATGGCCGCCTCCTGCACTGTAGGGGCTCTGATTTCACCTACAATTATGTTATATCAGGTAGAGGGTAAGTTTTAAAAAGCTAAGAACCCAAACTAAATATTAAAATCACTTCTTTTTTTTTTAAGAAGCAAAACTCCTCTGCAACAAGGTTAAAGAGTTCTAGTTTATACACCTTAGATAAATTCAGGACAGTTATCTGGAATTCCCTCCATGTACAGGATAGCTCTCATCTCATTCTGTTCATCCCAGAACTGAAGCACACTGACTAGCTAGAATTGGAGGGGAAGGCAACATCCCTGGTCTTTTGTCTAACCCTCTAAAATTGATTTGATGTCTCAGAATGCAACAATAACCTCCTCTGCAGATACCTACCTTCATTTAAACCTGATTTCTCACACTATGTACCTCTTTGTAGTGAACCTGTAACTTAATAATGGAACATAGACCAATAATTAATATTTCAAAATTGGGCAAGGCAGAAAGTCATGGGGGTGTGTATGTGCTAGAAGATTTCTCAAATTATTCTAATGAATAGAGCAGCCAGCCTTTAAGCAAGTTAGTTTCTCACAGCTCAAGAGGTGAAATGAAGAAACTCTTCCAAAACAGTGGTTAGTTTTCTGATTGTTCAGGCTTTCAGAAACATAGCTGAAAAAAACAACAAAACGTCCCTACATAATCAAGCTTCCAAAATACCAAGGAGCCTTTAAAGTCAGATTTGAGTCAAATTCCATTAAAATAATTGATTTTTTGAGATGGTAAATTGATAAAATCTGATTCCATCCAAATTTGAGAAACACTCAAAATTCCTATTACTCTCTTGCTGCAAATCATTTCAAGCAATTCACATGCCAACTGCATCCGTAAAACCAGTTCACACACTGCATACCTTATATGCAGTGATGAGGTTGCAGATCTGATGCATATATATTGCAGTTTCGCTTTTCAACAGAAAGGAAGCAAAGACTTTGCAATTTGGATCAGTTGTGTTTTTTTTTACAGGCATAGAAAAGTTATAGAAGGTGCCATTCAGCCCATTGCCTGTGCGGGCCAAAAAGGAGGAAAAATAAACCAACTGCTCACTTTAATCCTATTTTCCTGATCCACAGCCTTGCAGGTTACAGCACTTTAGATTCAGATCCAGGTAACTATTAAAAGAGTTGACCATTTCAGTCTCAAACACCAATTTAGGCAGCGAATGCCAAATGCCCACCACCCTCTGGGTGAAAAAGATTTTCCTCATGTCCCCTCTAATCTTTCTACCAACTATCTTAGGTCTATGCTCCCTGGTAGATTCCCCTAGCTGAGGGGACAATAAGTATTTTCTGTCTACTCGATCTAGGCTGCTCACAATTTTGTGCACTTCAGTTAGGTCACCCTTTAGCCTCCTATGTTCTAAGGAAAACAAACATAGCTTATCCAATCTCTCCTCACAGCTGCAATTTTCAAGCCCCGGCAACATTCTTGTAAATCTCCTCAGCATTCTCTCCAGAGCAAGTGAGCATCAAGGAAAACATAAAGCTACTTTATTAATACATTAAAAAAGAGATTAACAAAGGAAAGAGCTGTGGCAGACTCATTGTTATTCAAGTATGTCCAAAATTCTAACTGAATTCACCATCATCGCATGACTGTGGAGTCCGATAAGAGATTAGCATGGATACTGCAGGGCCAATTAGAGACCAAAAAGGCAACTGTGTGCTGGAGATGGAAGACATTGGCATGATCTTAATTAACATTTTGCAGATGCTTTCACAGAAGAGAGCTAAAACAGAGACTTTATTTTTTATTCATTAGATGGGTGTTGCTGAATGCACCAGCATTCGCTGCCCATCCCTAATTGCCCTTGAACTGAGTGGGTGGAATTTGATGAGAAAAATTCGAAGTGTCCAGCTAGCGGGAAAATGGGAGAGTTGCAGATCTGTTTTTTGGGCGTGTTTTTACTCACAATCTCATGCACATAGTGCATGAAAAAAATGGGCTAGACTGTTTCTAGCTACTAGAGGCAGTGTGTGGGGTTAAACTTACCAACCAGTTTCTTCAACCAGCAGAGGGAGCTATTACGCATGTGCAGACCTCAATGGCCTCCAATTCTACTGGCGAGGGCAACACAACTGTTCCCTGTTCATAGGGAGCAGGTGTTTTCCTCGCCGAAGAGAACTTCTCCAAATGAGGCCACAAAGGCATGCAAGTCTGTCTGGATGATTGTGTCCCGGGCTTGCTAATGCCATGTAAATGAGCATTAAAATGAACTTACATAATATATTCAGCCTCTCACTGGAAATGGGCGAGACGCTGACCTGGCCGGAAATCTGGTGCCAGTAATGTTGCGAGAGCCGAGAAATTCGGCACGCCACAATCCTGATTTTTCAGCTCTCATGCGATTTTACCAGCTCACTCCGCCCATCAATGGGCAGGGCGAGCCAATAAAATCACAGCAAGTGTCTCACTCAGCCATTTCAGAGGGCAGCTAAGGGTCAACCACATTGCTGTGGGTCTGAAATTATATGTAGGCCAGAAAGGGCAAGGACAGCAGATTTCCTTCCCTAAAGGACATGAGTGAACCAGATGGATTTTTACAACAATTATTTTGTTTAGTTCAGATTTTTATTGAATTCAAATTTCACAATCTGCCACGCTGGGATTTGAACACAGGTCCCCAGAGCATTACATTGGGTCTCTGGGTTACTAGCTCAGTGACAATACCATTACGCCACCACCTCCCCTGGAGGTTTAGGAGGAGAAATGTGAAATATTGGATTGGATAAACATGGAGGGGAAATATTACTCACCAGGCCGAGATAAAACATCAGCAAACTGCTAAGGGAAGAAAGGAAATAAATATGAAAGCCTCTGACCAACATTTTCCAATCCTTTCCATTACTACGCCTGTAGCCAGAGGACTTCCAGACTGCTAACTGTTTAAAAAGGGAAGAAGGGATAACCTAAGTAATTATCGGCATAATCTCACTGGTGGACAGAAGTGCTGGAGGATGGGGGGGGCATAGGTTAATCAACTACAGTCAGCATGGATTTATTCGGGGAAAGTTGTGTTTGACTAACTTGGTTGAATTTTTGAGGAGGTAACAAGGGTCAATGATGGTGGCACATTTGATTTAGTGCGGATTTTAGCAAAGCCTGTGACAAGGTCCCATAGGGCAGACTGTCAGAAAATTAAAGGTTTGTGGGATCCAAAGGAAAGTGGCAATTATGATCCAAAATTGGCTTTGTGGCAGGAAGCTAAGGTTTATGGTCAATGAGTGCTTTTTATGATTGGAAGTTTGCTTCCAGTGAAGTTCTGTAGGGTTGAACACTGGATCCCTTGCTTTTCATGGTATATCAATGATTTAAACTTAAACGCAAGGAGCTTGATTAAGAGGAAGAAAGCTGGAGACTACAGGAAGATATTAATAGATTAGTCAGGTAGACAGAAAAGCAATACTGGAATTCAATCTCGAAAGTGCGACAAAATGCATTTGGGGAGGGCAAACAAGACAATGGAATGTACAACAAATGGTAGAATTCTGGAGTACAGAGGCACCTCGGAATGTACACCTACAGATCCTTAAAAAGTAGCAGGATAGATAGAGAAGGATAATTCAGAAGGCATGTAAGGCACTTTCCTTTACTGGTCAAAGTCTACAGTATAAAAGCAGGAGAATATGCTGAAAATATACAAAACACTAGTACAGCATAGAGTTCTGGTCAACATATTACAGGAAGTATGTGATCGCACTAAAGAGGGTACAGTAGATATTTAGAAAGATTTATCCAAGATTAGAGAATTTTAGCTGTGATAACGATGGGATAGGCTGGATCTTTTTTCTTGGGAACAAGAGATTGAGGGGAGATTTATTTGGGGTGTATATAACAAGGAGCCGGGATAGACTGGACTACAATGGCCTATTTCTATTTGCAGAGTGGTCAGTAAGTGTGGGCGGTGGGAGGGCATAATTCTAAAACAATTGCGAGAAGGGCTAAAAGAGAGTTGAAGAATTTTTTTTTTAAACCTGGGGGAGGAATTTTCCCCGTCCCGCATGCCACGGGAATTGTAGAAGTTTTGGGGGGGGGGGGTGCGGGGGGCCCTCGGGTGGGAAATTCCTGCCCAGAATTTGGTAGAGGTCTGGAACTCGCTTCCAGAAAAGAATGCTAGATTCAGAAAACACCTGGATACATTCTTGGAAGTGCCCTAACCCAACTACTTATGGACTAGTTTTTCAATTGACACAGAAACGATAGGCCGTAATGCCTCCTCCTGCGCTCTAAATTTTCTGTATCTCTAAACAAGCCATGCTAGTTAGGCTGTTGATCCTTAAATTTAGGAAACCCAGGAAACAATGTCCCATGGCACTCTGGAGTAGAGACCATCTGGATCCAGACTGATATAGCCTAAAGGTCAGCCTCATACAATAACGACTGCATTTGGGTCAAAGTAAAACCAGATGGTCATATGCTAAGAGAAAACAATCACAGCATGAGGGCTCCACATTCATGTCCAACATCTCCAAAGTTTTAAGCATTTAAATATAACTTACTAGAAGTACAATAAAGTAAGAACACTGCCAAGAGATGTTCTCAGCTTCTCTAACTGGCTGTACGATGAAAGAGAGCATGATGTAGTATTAATTTTACTGGACCAGTGATCCGGAGGCCCAGCTTGATGGCCTGAGAACATGGGTTCAAATCCCACCATGGTGGAATCTTTTAAATCTGGAACTGAAAGTTACTATCAGTAATGGTAACCATGAAACTATCATTGATTATTGTAAAAACCCACTTGGTTCACTAATGTCCTTTGGGAAGGAAATCTGCCATTCTTTCGAGGTCTGGCCTGCATGCAACTCCAGATCTGCTGCAATTTGTGATCCACAGGATTGCGATAGAATACTCCCAAACATGCCTGAATGAGTGCTCTAACAAAATTCAAGAAGTTCAACATCATTCAGGATCAGGCAGCCTACTTGTTTGGTACCCTATCCACAACGTTAACCATTCACTCCACTAATGGCACACTGCAGCTGCAGCATGCACCACATGATAGGCACACTGCAGCAACCTGGCAAGGCGCCTTTGACAGCACCTTCCAAACCTAAGAACAACAAGGACAGCAGACACACTGGAAAACCACCATCTGCAAGTTTCCCTCGAAGGCTTACACCATCCTAACTTGAAACTATATTACCATTCCTTCATCATTGCTGGGTCAAAACCATGGAATTCCCTCCTGAACAGCACTGTGGATGTACCTATACAGTAAGAAGTTTAACAACACCAGGTTAAAGTCCAACAGGTTTATTTGGTAGCCTCTTTAACCTGGTGTTGTCAAACTTCTTACTGTGTTTACCCCAGTCCAACGCCAGCATCTCCACATCATGATGTACCTATACCACATGGACCACAATGTTCATGAAGACAGATAACCAGCACCTTTTCAAGGACAACAAATGCTACCCACATTCAATGGATCAACCAGCAAATACTCTGGCCTCAAATCAGGGCAAGATGCGGAAAACACAGTCCATTTAACCTTATCAGGGCTTTTTTGCGAAAGCTCAGAATAGTCGAGTAAGAATTGGTCTTAGTTGTACCCAGTTATATTGATTGGTCAGCTAACAAACCAAACTTCTCCATCATCTTCACTGGAATTGTCCTGTTGCCCCAAAAGTCAAGTCAGAGTGCTTCAATCGTTTTGCATGTCAACTATGAGCTTCTGGTGCATGTACAAGAAACACAAACTAAATACTATGCAAAATAGAAAAATAAAAAGTATGCTACTCAGTTAGACAATCTGATCTTAAAATTGTACAACAATCCAACAGAAAACACTAGCTAAGATTTCCTAAATATGGTATAATAATTTATTTAGCAATGCCTTTCGAATTTTAAAATGTGCTTTATTATTTGCTCTAATTCTTTTATACTTCTTCTCAAATCACAATCCTACCAACAGCTGCCCTCCAGTATTTAGTAAGAATTTAGATAGCGAATATTGGCAAACTCTCTGGTATCACAATTAAACCCAATCATGTCTTCGCCACACATCCACACCACTTATACTTGCAGCTGAAGATCTTTGTATTAGGAGAAGGAACCCTAGGCTACTAGTTCCACAGCACGATTCTGCTGTTGCCAAATCTGAACGGTTTTCTCTGCACAAGCCCGAATCAAACATGGAAATTTTCTGCTGTGTTGCTCAAAAAATAGGCATTACTTTAAGCCATCAAGTATTCGTTCAGTTTTTTAACCATTATTTAACTACGTTTATCTGCTTGCATTCTATTCTTCTATTTTAATTCATTGGTTATGGGCATCACCAGCTGGGCCAGCATTCATGGCCCATCTCCAAATGCCCTTGAACCGAATGGCTTGCTAGGCCATTTCAGAGAGCATTTAACATTGCTGTGGATCTGGAGTCACATATAGGCCAGACCAGGTAAGAAAGGCAGAGTTCCATCCCTAAAGGATATTAGTGAACCAGATGGATTTACACGACAATAGTTTCATGGTCATCATTAGACACCTGCTGCGGTGATATTCAAACACAGATTTCCCAGGGTTACTAGTTCAGTGACAATACCACTATGCCACCGCCTCCCCTATTTACTGAACTATTACATTTGCTTCCACTTAACCAGCAGACACTGGGCTACTCTTCCAGCTGAATCAGCAGCAAAACAATTACATTCTGTCAAGTTGCTTTACATATGATAGCCCACATCTTCCAGTCAGTGGAGGGGTGCATCTAATACTGACTGTAATTTAATCTGCCCACTTACAATTTCACGCTAAAGCCTTCACACCTTCCAATGCCAGCTCCAGCAGGAATGCAGGAACGGACAGAGTCAGGAGGCCAATTGTCAAGCATAATTCCCTGGCAGCCATGCCCTGTTGTCTCATCATGAACTGAAATATGCTCCTGGAGGTCTGTCTTCAGTTCATTGACAAGCATTGTTTTAAATTAAGCTGTCAACCACAACAATGCACAACCGCCCTTCACTGACAGTGCTCACTACTGTCCCTCACCCCTCAAAAATGCTGAGCCTCCCACATGACAATGATGACTCTTCTGACTTTGGCCAGAGGAGCAAGGATTCCGGAAGGCGAGTCAGAAGAAGGGATACAGAAGGAATTGAGCACTGCAGGTGAATGGGTGGGACAAGGAGGGTTGAACATTGCTGGGGCCTAGAGTGCTTTGACACATCAGTTGACTTATTTGTTACATTGGCTTTATACCTGCTATGTAAAGCTCCAGGTAATCCATGTAAAAAGAAACAGCCTATGTATAGGGCAAACAGCCCAAGCCTGTATGGTTCTGGCCATTTCATTCCACTATCGTGGGAATCTCAGAGCAATTAAGGCACGGTAAAACTGGCAATCGGAAGTTTAAATTTCCCATGCAAGAACCATGGATGTACGCATGTTGGAACTTCCTCAGGGTCCTGACACTTGATACCATGCTCAGGTCAGTAATTTATGTTACACAAATAAACATTAAGTCATAATAGATACAAGGAGAGTCATTGCTGTCCAGCAAGAACAGAATGCAAACACTACCAACATTAGCTCTCTTGCTGGATTTTTGCCATCACTGGTTTCAGTATTCAAGCCCAATGATCTAATGCCAACAGAATTATTAATCCTCATCAAATGTCCTCCAACATACTTCTGGAAGAATGCAAGAGCTACCACTGCCAGTGATCAGAAACAACTGCCAGTAAATCACAATGTACTGCCCACTCAGTATTATGTTAAACACTATCTTTGTGGCTAAACATATTAATTCAAGCAGACATTTGAGGTTCAAATGATCCAAAAGTTCACTGGTAACGCGCACAAATAATTTTATTCATAAGATTTGAAATTCATTGTAAATATATCATACACTGAAGACCCTTTGAAATAAGCAGTATCTTTAGCAAATATACAGTAATTGTATGACAATTGTCAATTATGAACTTAGTGAAGAAAGAAATGGCATGATGATAATTATGGGCAACACGGTGGCAGTGTGGTTAGCACTGCAGCCTCACAGCACCAGGGACCCAAGTTCTATTCCTGGCTTGGGTCACTGTTTGTGTAGAGTTTGCACATTCACCCTGTGTCTGTGTGGGTTTCCTCCGCGTGCTCCGGTTTCTTCCCACAGTCCAAGGATGTGCAAATTAGATGAATTGGCCATGCTAAATTAACCCTTCTTATCAGGGGGACTAGCTAGGGTAAATCCAAGGGGTTATGGGAGAGGGCCTGGGTGGGATTGTGGTCGGTGCAGACTCAATGAGCTGAATGGCCTCCTTCTGCACTGTAAGATTCTATGATTCAATGTCATTACTAAAAGGTATTTTTTGGAACAGAGAATTCATATAATGTGGTGTATGCATTGTGAATCCAACTTTATGTTAACATTTGGCTGTTTGATTAATTCCCTCCCACAGGTCAACTGCATAGGCCAACTGCAGATCCAAACAGATAAAAAAATTGGAGGAATAGGCCATTTGATCCTATTCAGCCTGTTCTGCCATTCAATAAGATCATAGATGACCATCCTGCTTGCCCCCCCTACACCCCACATAACCTCTGACACTGTTGTAATTCAAAAATCTGCCTCACACAGTCGTCAATCTATTCAATGACCCAGCCTCTACTACGTGTTTCGGAAGAGAATTCCAAAGATTAATGTTCCTCAGGGAAGAAATTCCTTTTCATTTCCATCTTGAACCTTTTGAAAAGTGTCCCCTAGTTCCCGATTCTCCCATGGACGAAAATATTCTTTCAGCATCTATCCTGTCAAGCACCCTCAGATCTTAAGTTTCAATAAGATCACCTCTCATTCTTCCAAACTTTATGGAGTACAGGCCCAACCTGCTCAACCTTCCTTCCTAAGACAATCCCGTCATCCCAGGAATTAGCATAATGAACCTTCTCTGAACTACTTCCAATCTCTCTCCTTAGTGAAACCTGAACTGTATAACAGTTGTCTCACCAATTTCCAGCTTTTCTACTGCAATCCTCTTGCAACAAAGGCCAACATTCCATTTGCTTTCCTAATTACTTACTGCACTTGCATGTTAACTTTTACTGATTCTTGTACAAGGACACCCAGATCCCTCCACATTCTGCTCACTTTTGTTACATTTAAATAATATGCAGCTTTTCTATTCTTTCTGCCAAAGTGATAACCTCATGTTTTCCCACATTATACGCCATGTGCCATTTTTTGTACATCTACTTAACCTCTATATCCCTTTGCAGACTCTTTGTATCCTCCTCACAACTTGTTTTTCCACCTATCTTTACATCATCCAGAAATTTGGCTACAAATACACTCTGTTCCTTCATTCAATATATTAATATTAAAATAGTTGAGACTTAGCACTGAACCCCCTATGGCATTGCACGAGTGACTGACTGCCGATCTAAAAGAGGCCAATATAACCTGACTCTGTTAGCCAATGCTCAATCGACTACTACTAATTACTCTCTTTGCATGAGCTCTTATTTTGTACAGTAACCTTTCATATGGCACCTTACGAAATGCCTTTTGGAACTCAAAACTGACATTTACTGTTACCCCCTTTATCCACTTTGCTCATTACATACTCAGAGGACTCTAATAAATTTGTCAACAATTTCCCTTTCACATCCTGTTCTATTTCGGAACCCCAGAACACTTCATATCTTGGATAACCAGATGTGTAGGAACTGCCAAATAACTTGGCATCAAACAGGAAAACCCAAACCTATAACCTTCTGGTAGACATGGTTTAGTCTTGCAACAAGCAGAGATAATATTCTTATTGTAAACAGGGCCTACACTTACTTGACAATTGTTGAATGAACAGTTCATGTGGTTTCTCATCCCTTAAAAAAGTTTTTTTTTTCACAAAGCCAATCAAGTAAACAACTGATCAAATGCTACTCACGACAAAAAAAAAATCAGTTCAAAGTTATTTCTAAAAAGGTTGAAACTGTCACTAATACTTTGCCAACACAGGAATGCCACTCTGTTTAACAGACCATATTGAAATAATATTCCCCACTGATGGCTCATAAGGCTTTATAAAGCACTGGTTAGGCCCCATTTGGAGTACTGTGAGCAATTTTGGGCCCCACACCTCAGGAAGGACATACTGGCACTGGAGCGGGTCCAGCGGAGATTCACACGGATGATCCCAGGAATGGTAGGCCTGACATACGATGAACGTCTGAGGATCGTGGGATTATATTCATTGGAGTTTAGGAGGTTGAGGGGAGATCTGATAGAAACTTACAAGATAATGAACGGCTTAGATAGGATGGACGTAGGGAAGTTGTTTCCATTAACAGGGGAGACTAGGACGCGGGGGCACAGCCTTAGAATAAAAGGGAGTCACTTTAGAACAGAGATGAGGAGAAATTTCTTCAGCCAGAGAGTGGTGGGTCTGTGGAATTCATTGCCACAGAGGGCTGTGGAGGCCGAGACGTTGAGCGTCTTCAAGACAGAAATTGATAAATTCTTGATTTCTCGAGGAATTAAGGGCTATGGGGAGAGAGCGGGTAAATGGAGTTGAAATCAACCATGATTGAATGGTGGAGTGGACTCGATGGGCCGAATGGCCTTACTTCCGCTCCTATGTCTTATGGTCTTATGACTAAACTTCCAGATTACATTAGATAAATGAACAAAGAAAAATAGACTGATGGGCTATAGGAATATGGTGAGTACATATGATCAGAGCTATTTGCTGTTATCGAGCATAAACACTAACAGACTGCTTGAGCAGACTTTACAATTCTATTTTTATGACTAATTTGGTAATGCTTGCTATCTCTGAAAGCCTCCGAGATGAAAGATACTCTCCAACTGCACTGTATTTATATTTTGCATTTCCTCTCACTTTTCTATTGTATTCTATTGTAAAAAGGACAGCATGGTGGCACAGTGGTTAGCACTGGAGCCTTGCAGCTTGAGGGACCCAGATTCAATTCCTGCCTTGGGTGACTGTGTGGAGTTTGTACATTCTCCCCATGTCTGCGTGGGTTTCTTCTGGGTGCTCCGGCTTCCTCCCACAGTCCAAAGATGTGCATGTTAGGTGGATTGACCATGTTAAATTCCACCTTAATGTCCCACTAACCATGAGAAATGTGTGGGGTTACAGGGATAGGGTGGGGGAAAGGGCCTGAGTAAGATACTCTGTCAGAGAGAGTCAGTGCAGACTCAATGGGCTGAATAGCCTCTTCTGCACTATAGGGGTTCTATGAAAAACCATTAGAACACAAGATTTTTGCTGCAAAGCTGTTAGTCTCACAAACTGAATAATCCAAGATAAAATCATCTGAGAATTTGGAACAATTGGTCGCATGGATTTTTCCAGTATTATATACTTAAAGATACACACACAAAACACTTTTTTTTTGAAGTTTTAAAAAGTGTAAAGTTTATTTATTAGTGTCACAAGTAAACATGTTCAGGTACACAGAGAATTTATCATGGCCAATGCACCTAACCAGCACGTCTTTCGGATTATGGGAGGAAACCGGAGCATCCGGAGGAAACCCTCACAGACATGGAGAGAAAGTGCAGATTTCGCACAGACAGCGATCCAAGTCAGGAATGGAACCCAGGTCCCTGGCGCTGAGAGGCAGCAGTGCTAATCACTGTGCCGCCTTAGTTTCTAGAGTTTAATATGATTTAGAAAAATATTGAAATGCATGGCAACATTCCATCCTCAGTGCCTTTAAAGAAATTTGGTCTACTGTTGAGATTTTAGCTGCCATGTCGCCCACAAAGGAGCAATACAACAGCAACACAAGCTGCACTGACCTTGTTTCTGCAAACAGAAGGCAGAAATAAAATCTTCCAATGTAACATTATGTTTAACACAGATAAAAATACATTTCTACAAGATAGTAATACTAACTATGTTCAAGGATAGGATGTGAATTGCCACAGTTCTTCATTTGGACCCTGAAAGACCTATTTACCCTTCGGATTTTAATGAAATCAACAAAATCTTTGGCTATTCGTAGAAATATGGTATTTTTATTGAAATCAAGTACCATTTCGACACAAATCTTTAGTAACTAAATAAAAATATATGAATGGCAGAATTCGAAGCAGCTGTCAGCCATTTGGCCCCTCCAACCTGCTCCACCATTTGATAAGATCATGGTTGACCTGACTGCGGCCTCAACTCCCAATTTCCTGACTACCCCCCTATAACTAGTGGTGGGCAACCTGCATCATTATATGGTGGTCACATGCGACCCACGATACATTTTGTTGACTGTTGTCCATGTGTAGAATTGCCACATTTGTTGGTTTCCATCCATCGTTTTTTTCCTACCAGTATGACTGAAGTGATACTCACATTAAGCAAATGTACATGGTGAGGTGTGTGCTGATTGCACTAAACACTGACTGTGAGAGCCATGCACTCCCTCTGCATCCAATCAAGCATAAATATTTTATTTTTACCATCTGAAGTTGACAGTTCTATTAATGTGAATGATTAAGCATTTCCTATAAATTATGAAATATTTGGCATGTATTAAATGTATTCGATCTTATTCAAGGATCACGTGAACATGCCTGATTTCAATCCTGTAGCCACTGAGATGAAGGAGGCCACCCATGCAGCCGACTCACGAGCCTAGGTTGCCCATCACTGCCCATGCCCCTTATGTCACATGTTGGGCAAGAATATGACTCAGCCTTAACAATATTCAATTAACCTGTCTCCACTGCTCTTTCAGGAAGAGAATTCCAGATTATCAACATTCAGAAAAAAATTATGTGGCTCCATTTTAAATAGGAGACCTCTATCCTCTAGTGCTAGACTCCCCCAATAAAAGGAAACATCCTTTCAGCACCCACTCTGTCAAATCCCCTCAGGATCTTAGATGTTTCCATATAATCACCTTTCATTCTTCTAAACTCCAATGGATATAGGTCCAACCCATCCTCATAAGACAACCCCTTCGTCCCAAGAATCTGCTTAGTGAATCTTCTCAGCACCGTCTTCAATGGACTAAAACTATACACAAAACTCCAGATAGGGTTTCACCAATGCCCTGTACAACTGTACCTAAATTTGCTTAAGTTTATACTCAATTCCTCTTGTCTTCTCAATTACTTGCTGTACCTGCATACTATTGTGATTCATGTACCAGGACACCCAGATCCCTTTGTACTGCAGAGTTCAGCAATCACTCTCCATTTAAATAATATGCTGCTTTTTTATTCGTCCTGCCAAGTGGACAAGTTCACATTATACACCGCCTGAAAACTTTTTGACCACTTACTTAACCGATCTATATTCCTTTAGTCTTCTTCATAACATACTTTCCTACTTGGCCAGAATTTTCCAACCTCACCTACAGCTGTGATCTCCGGTCCTGCTGCTGTGAATGAAGATTTGAGACCCAAATTCTCCATTCTCACTGGCAGCAGTAGCAGGGCACATGACATCAGAGTATTCTGACCCCTACCCTTACTACATGCTCCTATGATTTCAACTTGTACTCTTTTTTTTAATGTCCACAGTTTCATTTTAGGTCTCAGGTAACTAAGGTTTTTTTTTTGCATTTCAGAAATTCACAACCAAATGCACCTCATGAAACATGAAAAGCTAAACTTCCAAGAAGAATATTACAGGTATGGTGAGTTTAGAGGGAACACAATTAGTGTAATACAATGCTGCAATATCTTGGTTGTAAACTATACACCCTTAACATATTTTAAAATAATCTGGAATGTGAAACTGTTTGCCCTGAAAAGGTTTCTATTGTTCCTGCATTAAAACATTTTTCTGCAACTTGACTGCTACTAAGCTCAAAAAGGCATAGATTGTGGTCTTCCCAGTGAATGAATCAAAACAATATCAAATAATCAAGATGGTCCCATGCATCTGTATACCAACTTAAAACTCCAGTCAGCTGCTAGATTATACGTGCCACTTCCTAACCTAGCCAAATTGCAGCCCAGAATCTATCCCTGGGTCTGTGCCTTTTTGAATCAGGAGGCTCCTGGTTCACTTTAGACAGTAACTTTGGCACCCAATTCATTCAGGGCCAAAATATTGCAATTACAATAGAAGGGACATAATTTCAACAACATGCATTTATGCAGCACTTTTAATAGTAAAACATTCCAGGATGCTTCACAGAAATGTTAACAGACAAAATGTGACACCAAGCCACAAAAGTAGATGATAGAACAGCTGACCAAAAGCTTAGTCAAATAAGTAGGTTTCAAGAAGCATTTTAATGGATAAAAAGAGGCAGTGACACTTAGGGCAGGAATTCCAGAATTTGAAGGTGAAGTAAAGGCAAGATAAAGGAAATTGGGAATAGACAAATCAACAAAATTGGGAATAATAGAGTTCTTGGAGTGTTATGCGTGATGCAGAAGAAGAGGGATGTGAACACAAGGGTATGATCCTTTTTTTAATTGCACAACTACTGAACAATGAACAGTAGTGAACATGGTTAAGGACTGAACAGGACTTGGTGCAAGTCAGGATGCAGGCAAAGTTTGGAAACATTCAAATTTTAGGCTGAAGATTGACAAAGAGCATTGAATTATCATTTCAACAGATGCACTAATGCAGAGATGGGTTATATTACAGAAGTGGAAGTTGGCAGCCTTAGTGACAGTGGGGATTTGGGATTGCAAGTTCACGTTCAACCCCTAGTTGTGTCAAGCATCAGGTTTCCCCATGCACACTGATTCCTAACACTGCCCCCTGGTGCAACTAAATACTATCCACTCTTCCAAGCCCCCCCACCCTGGTAACCTGTGCTTACTGCTCCCTCGACTCACATTGTCTGTATCTTTTAAGACCTGGTTGGCTGTAGAGATTCGCATTCTAATCAGTATTCTGTAACTTGATTTTGTCTCTGTGCCCTGTTTGAGAGCAGATTTGCATTCCATCTGACGAAGGAACAGCGCTCCGAAAGCTAATGGCATTTGCTACCAAATAAACCTGTTGGACTTAACCTGGTGTTGTTAAAACTCTTACTGTGTTCACCCCAGTCCAACGCCGGCATCTCCACATCATAACCGCAATTGATGCAGCTTATCTTGATGTGTATCCTTAGCTGTAAAATGTTGTCTATTTAACATTCACCATTTAACTCGTCAGTTTTCAAAGAATGATAGATATAGCTGTGAAATGGAACCCTAAAAGGACCATTAAAACCATGTTATTAAACATGGACCTTCACTTATTTGATTGCTATTAATTTATAAAACCAATGAGACATCCTGCATAGTTCCCCTAAAATTTGAGTGAATTGGAGTTAGTACTGTGGATGTACTGTATTTAGATTTCCAAAAGGCATTTGATGAGGTGCCACAAAAAGTTATTGCAGAAAATGAACAACATATTGGCATCGATAGATGTTTGCCTCGTTATCAAGCATAAATGGGTCTATTTCTGCCTGGCAGAATATAACAAGTGATGTGCCACCAGGATCATGCTAGAGCCTCAACTTTTTACAATTTATATAAATGACTTGGATGAAAGGACTAAAGATATGACTGTTAAGTTTGCTAATGACACAAAGATGGGTAGGATAGGTAGACTCCAAAGTGATATAGATTAAGATCTGGCAAATGTGAAATTGTCCATTATGGCAGGAAGAATAAAAAAAAGCACCCCTTAGTTTACCAGGGGTAGGCGAGAGGTTACAATTAGATCTTATTCAATGGTAGGGCAGGCTCGAGGGGCTGAATGGCCTACTCCTGCTTCTAATTTGTATGTCCATAGGAAATTTAAGACTACGATTTTTTTGTTAGGTAAGGATATTAGGGCAAATGGAACAGAGATGGGAAAATCAAATTGAGGCATAACAGTGATGGACTAACTCAAAGACAGAATATACTTTATTCCTTTGCCTCACGATGAGCAATACAACAGAACTACTATATTTATAGATTCAAGTTGATGCAATCCTGTGTGCACTTCCTGTCTATAAAAACATACATGCTATTGTCATGCATTGCTACACTTCTGCATCAACTTTCCAATATAAATTCCAATCTCCACATTTACAATGGAAATTGCCCACTTAACTTACAATGACATCATCCTGTCCAAAGCATCTCATTTGCTAACTCCTATAGCCTATGCTGCAGACATACTCCTATTTTATGTAGAAATGCTCTATATTTCTACTTAAGATATGCAATAAAACAAAATGCTACATGAAAATTTTAGAATTGTTTTAATTTATACAGAGACTGAATTGTTTTGCAGGTCCTGGTCTGATTTATCCTCTGCTCCATAAACCAACTTCAAATGCACACTACAGTTAATTTTGCCCATCATTTTCAATGTCCCAAGAGATCAATTATTATACACATGGACACACCATATGCACATATTAAAATAAGAGCGTTTCTATTTCCTACATTTATTCCTTCTATAACTTGACTTTTCTTATAATCTTGGCACTATTCAGTTAACTTTAATATCTAGCTTTTAACAATATACATATAAATATATTGGAATTTAAAATGCTTCATGCCATGTTACAGCAGTTAATGCATGGAAACAAGCAAAACTGGATGCATTAAGTTTGAATACTTATGTACCCCTCAATCCTTTGAAGCTGACATATCAGAAATGATAGGTAGTTTAAGTAAAACAATGGAAAATGTATAGATGGCATACGGCTTTTCAATAGTCTACTAAATATAAAATTGTCAACTTATATTCAACAAGCAGTATCGAGTAGGGATAAAAACCTCTAAATGGCCCCAAGAAAGATACATTTTAATTCAAAATGACCATAGAAAAATTTCTTAGCAGTTTGGCAGACTAGTGCATGGAGACTTGTAAAATAATGCTACGTTGAAATTGCTTTTTATTGGCAATAGCAATGAAAAATAATACAATGCAGAGCTATAGAAAGATGGAAAAGGGAGGATTTAGTTTTAAATATTGGATGGCTGGAGCCTATGGCACAAAGATTCAAAGCACTTCTTTTCTGCCAAGCAAGTCTTCATGTATCCTACACAATGGCACTCAATTTCTCCAATATTTCTCCAAGCTAGGTGTTCTGAACTGCCAACTGACTTGCGTAGAGCCTGGAAGTAGAAATCAAGTTAGCCCTTCCCAGGCTATTGCATCTTCAGTATGAATTTAATACTTAAGTAAATATGCATCATAGACAGAAAACAGATTGCCTAGTGTGGCAGTAAACCACAATAACTAGTGAGATTTCAAATTCAATTTCCAGCCTCAGATAGGCCTAGGTTTTATCGTCAAGTTCGCTCACTCTGCACTTGAGAGTAGAGGAAAATCAACCGAGATTTCGAATGCTGCTCCATTACAGTGCAACCATCTTGAAAATGCACAGTGATAGTTGAGGGCAAAGATCAGACTTTGTTGCAATGCCCTCTACAATAAAATTGACTATTGATAGGTTCAGACGTGAAGAATTACATGGCTGTCAGCATCCATTGAACACATACCAGAAGTCAATGACTTTGGATGAAAAAGAAAAATAGGAAAGTATGTAAAGACCAAAGCTGAAAAAGTTCATCCACTATGCTCTATCAAATAAGTCTGATTAAATATAAACATGGAAGTCAAGTGAAATCAGTCAGCTTTGAGGAAATGTAAAACAAACAGATGAAACAAAAATGTAATAGGCACACTTTAATCCCCAAAAATATTGCTTCTGCATTTACTCAACACTATAAAAATACAAGGTGTCACAAGTGCCATTTCAGATTTTGATGTGCATCACACATTCCTTAAGCATCAAGATATTACAAAACATACTTTTGAAAGTTTGCTGCGTGCCTGTTATAGTATATGCCGAAAGGGTTAAACTTACGTGTTACAAAAGACAAGAAGAAATTAAAACTGCAATAGTTGAGGAAAGATAACACTTCTTGTTGAACCCACCCAGAAAACTGTTTTTTTTTCAAATGTATAATCCCAACGTATGAAAAATCTCCTTGAACTGTAAAAAACAAGATCTGGAGAGCAACTGCTTAAAATTCATTGAGGATGTCTCCCATGTCACTCCTGAATAGAAATGGATACCAAGTTGCCTAGACATCCAATACAAGTAAAATAAAACCTTTTAAGCTTCAAACAAAAAAGACTGTTCGGCAAAAAAAATCAAAACAAAGCCACCTTTTCACTCAAACAGGTCAGTGCAATAAATCTTTTCACATCAGATTTGGCATTAGGTTTGTGCCAGTGAATCTGATTAGCATAAAACAAGAAGCTTTAAGAACCCCTTATTCCTCTACTTCCTTTCCCTCTTTTCATTTTCTGTAAAATTTACACTATGCATGTGCAACATCGGTTGATTGATAAAATGAATAAATAGTAATGTTTTGCTTCCATAATAGTTTATGAATGCACACAAAGCAACATTAAAAATATGCTGTGCACCCCACTTTCCTTGTGGCTTGAGCTGTGGTGGCAATGGCCCAATAAGAGTGAAGTAATTGGTACGAGCATGGATGATCAACAAAGGGCTTGCTCGTTTCAAGCGATCCAGCTGGCTGGTACGCCCAGATCAACATGAGCGTGCAGTGGATGTAGTAAGAGTCATTGCTGTTTTGGAGGAATTAAGGGGATAAAAGATGACTGAACTGGACCACATAAGGTTCCGCATTGGAAACACAGGAATAAATGAAGCAAATATTACCTCTGGTGTGGGAACTCTTCACTTGAGTGATGCCTCAATTTAGAATTACTTGTGAACACGTTCGATCCGATATTGGTCTGAGAGTTCGTTTCATACTAACATCTCAAACCAGTTGTAACAGAATAGAGGCATTTCACAGTTCAAATCCTGTCCATAATGATGTTGGGCTTCTTCTGTTTTGTGTCTGTGTGCTGTGCCTGTCTAGATACATCACCCCGAAATCGGAATCGTTGCCAACTACAAATCTAATCAATCCTTAATACTGCAACATTAAAGGGACAGAATCTAGATTTCACAATCCATAAAATTTTAGTCAGTTGGAATAAATAGTTACAACTGCACACACTCACGGGAGGTAACCCTTGGATTGGGACAGAGAAATTAAAGAAATTACACAAACCTTATACACTTGCCCATATGTGCCGTTTCCGACCACTTCAACCAATTCAAATATGCCCGCTGGGTCCTGAAACGAAATTTTTTTGAGATGTAATTATATTGTAAATCCCAAATCTGATCTAGCCGGATCATGGTGAAATGCAGCTGTTGCGCCCTATTTCCAGGCACATGCCAATACATGCACAAACAAAGAAAGCTCTCAACTGCCTCTGTTCTTCCCATCAAAACCCAACAAAGTACAAAAAAAATCTGACAACTGACTGATTTGCAACGCAGCGACTTCACTCTTCTGTGAGAATGAATTGGAAAGCATGAATAAATGTGTCCGTTTGCGTCTGGAGAGTTCACATTGTCTTTCTGTGAAACTGTTTTTTTTCCTCCTCCTTCAAAGCCAAGCCTATACTCACCCGCAAAGAGGAGAGATCTATCTCCACCAGACTTTTAGCAGGAGAGTCGTTCGCCATTTTCGTTAAATTTGTGACAATCTGGCTACTGTACTGTCCTAACCGGGTGGGATTCGTGCATTTAGGAGTGCAATAGGCGAGCTTTGGCAAGTTGCTTCCTTCTCTTCTTTTATGCCATGCTCAAAGTGGCAGCTGCTGCTGCTCCCAGCTCTTCCCCCTCCTTCAGACACACAAACACAGGAAACCGCCCGGCTCCCTCTCTGACTAACTTGCATCAGAGTGAGTCTGCGCCTCCGCCCCGCCCGCCCGAGCGTCCCGCCCCGCCCCGCCCCGGGAGGCACGCGAGCGGACAGAGGGGCTGGCTGGCGCGCGCGCAGTGCCCGGAATCAGGGGCGGGCTGGCTGGCGCGCGCCGCGCCCAGGTCACATGCCCCGGGGGTGCAGCTCGCCCGCCCTGTGCGAGGCAATGAAGAGGTGCGGCATCCAGACCCAGAGCCGCTTCACTCTGTCCTTTCCTCAGGTTCAGCGCATCAATGCACGGGAGCGGCGCTGAGGCGGCTGCCTTTCCTTTTCCTTTTGTGTTTGTTTATTTATTGACTGCCCCGCTGCTGACTTCGAGCGTGCGCGTGCTTGTAATGGAAACAAAGGCAGTCCTCGTGCCCGGTGCGCGTGCATGCGCGCGCGCACTCGCCGGGAAACTCTTTGCAACGCGGCGTCAAGCACCAGCGGAAAACACGCAAGCTTTTGGCTTCTGGGTAACATGCGAGTGTTGATCCCCCCTCCCCGGCTCACTGCTGAGCAGGGGAAGGCTGTCCGCAAAGCCAGACAAAAAGGTCATTCATATTCATCAAGGGGTGTGGTGAGAAGGAAAAACAAGAGTTCGCCAAACTTTCCGATACATTTAATGTGGACACAAGCGAGGGTTTGTAAGGCGGGCCGTCAGAAGATTTTGTGCAAACAAATGAAAATAAAGAGTTGGCACGCTCAATAACTCAATAAAATGTAAACATGGAAGGAAAATGTAGCCAGCGCAACACGACGAACTGTAGGTCGTCTCAATCAGCTTCTTAATAGTGTGTACGGTCCGCCGGCATCCTCAATCAGAAATATACACTTACCAGTCGATAAATGGTAGGCAATTAACCAAAAACGTTAAAGGTGATGTCCTAAAACCGCAATCTTTCCAGTAAAAAGCATGTGGAAAATGGCAATTGTGGTTTGATACATTGTAAGCAACTGCACGGAATATCATGGGACAAGAACAACTGCGAGATCATCAACAATACATACATTCAGTGCAAAATCTCCTGACAGTGCCATGCACAGCATTTAAGTGAACATCTGTTAATTTAAATCGGAAATTACAATGCAAAGATTGCATTCAGGTCAATGTTAGAATCGCAAAACGGTTTATATTGTGCACCGCTCATACACAAGAGGATGTAAGGGATATTTCGAAATTCTAAAATGAGAGTAACAACTTTTTTTAAAGTTTCTTCAGCCAATGTACATTTATTAGCGCTCACAATACGTTAAACACTGAGTTGCTTTGTGACATGTTTACTCCACATTGTCGCGATTTATGTTTGACAAACTGAGAAGACTAATATGCGGCTCCTTATATTATGCTACGACTGTCGATCACAAGTTATGGTCGCAACATGCGAAACTGACGAATAAAAACGACACATTCAATGAAAAGATCTCACCAAACATCAACGTGAGAACATCAGGAAGAAATGTGCTCACCAGCGAATAATCACAATATAATGACTAGAATTATTTTATGAAATGTTTGTCGGGACTGTATGATGAAATGCCTTGAAACCTGAGGGGAAGGTTACATTCTGTCACCGTCCATCGAAAATGCATTTCAAAGCATCTTGTTTCAACGTAACAAGTTATACATGCAGAATGTTTATTTGACAGTCAGATATTAAATGTTGCAACTCGCTGTAATGTGTGTTGGACAGATTAAGTACGAAATTGTGCCGGGACAGAATCGGGATTTGCAACCAAACTACTTACAAGACCTGCCGCTGAACAATTGATAATGAATGGCACCTCATAGGTGGTGAAAAGGATAACCAAATATTATAAAAGTATGTCGAAATAGCTAACCCTGGTGCTACAAAAAGGTGGAGGGGCGTCATACGAAATTGATGTCTTTAAGTTTTAAGTTTATTTATTAGTGTCACAAGTAGGTTTACATTAACATTGCAATGAAGGTATTGTAAAAATCCCCTAGTCGCCACACTCCAGGGCCTGTTCGGGTACACTGAGGGAGAATTTAGCATGGCCAGTGCACCTAACCAGCACGTTTTTGAACTGTGTGAGGAAACTGGAGCACTCAGAGGAAACCCACGCAGACATGGGAGGACGTGCAGACTCCGCATAGACAGTGACCCAAGCCAGGAATCAAACCCAGTCCCTGGTGCAGTGAGGCAATAATGTAGCCACTGTGCCACCCCAAACCTCACCCAGGCACACATCAAGGGAAACGACCTAAGGTAAATCTGTGGATTGAAGTGCAGTGATTGAGCATCACCTACCAAGATGTACAAAGATGCATTTATATTCTATTTTCTGATGAATGAAATAAAGGTTCACATTTATTTAGGACTTTTCACGACTATTGAAAGTCTTAAAATGTAGTCAAAGCTGTATTGTAGGAAATTTGCATTCGACAAACTTCAACGATCAGCAATGCAATAACAGCCAAATAATCTATTTTTGTGAAGTTGGTTAAGGAATAAATATTGGTCAGGACAGTGGGGATGACATCCTTAATTTTTGAAATTGTGCCGCCATGGATTCTTTTACATCCATTTTAGGCAGATGGGTCTTTGGTTTAACACCTCATCCAAAAGCTGGCAGCTCTGACAGTGCAGCACTCACTCAGTACTGCACCGGATTTTCAGCCTTGATCTTTGTGCTCAAGCCCTAGAATGGAACTTGAACCCAGAACCTTCTGACTCAAAAGCAAGTATGTTTCCATTTATGTGCACATTGAAATAAAGATTTTACTGCCTTTAACATTTTCAGCTTCATTTTCAACATAGAATACAATTAGATACAGAAGGACACCTATGTCAGACTCCTACTTATTGACTACAGCTCAGCCTTCAACACTATTATTTCCACAAAATTCATCTCCAAACTCCGTGGCCTGGGCCTTGGCACCTCCCTCTGCGACTGGATCCTGAACTTCCTACTCACAGACCACAATCAGTAAGGATAGGCAAGAACACTTCCTCCACGATCATCCTCAACAACGGTGCCCCACAAGGCTGTGTTATCAGCCCCCTACTATACTCCTTATACACCTATGACTGCGGCCAAATTCCTCTCCAATTCAATTTTCAAGTTTGCTGACGATATCACCGTAGTGGGTCGGATCTCAAACAACGACGAGACAGGAATGAGATAGAGATTCTGGTAAACTGGTGCAGCAACAATAATCTCGCCCTCAATGTCAACAAAATGAAGAAGATTGTCATGGACTTCAGGAAGTGTGAAGAACATGCCCCTGTCTACATCAACAGGGATGAAGTAGAAAGGGTCGAGAGCTTCAAATTTTTAGGTGTCCAGATCACCAACAACCTGTCCTGGTCCCCCCATGCCGGGACAGTATAATTAAGAAAGCCCAACAACGCCTCTACTTTCTCAGAAGACTAAGGAAATTTGGCATGTCAGCTACGACTCTCACCAACATTTACAGATGCACCATTGAAAGCATTCTTTCTGGTTGTATCACAGCTTGGTATGGCTCCTGCTCTGCCCAAAACCGCAAGGAACTACAAAAGGTCATGAATGTAGCCCAATCCATCACGCAAACCAGCCTCCCATCCATTGACTCTACACTTCCCGCTGCCTCGGCAAAGCAGCCAGCATAATTAAGGACCCCACGCACCCCGGACATTCTCTCTTCCACCTTCTTCCTTCGTGAAAAAGATACAAAAGTCTGAGGTCATGTACCAACCGACTCAAGAACAGCTTCTTCCCTGCTGCTGTCAGACTTTTGAATGGACTTAACTTGCATTAAATTGATTGTTCTCTACACCCTAACTATGACTGTAACACTACATTCTGCATTATCTCGTTTCCTTCTCTATGAATGGTATGTTTTGTCTGTATAGCGCGCAAGAAACAATACTTTTGACTGTATGTTAATACATGTGGCAATAATAAATCAAATCAAAATCTCATTCTCCCAAAATGGGATTGAAACATCTTCTCAGGAAGAAGGTTCCTTTTACTGTAGTAGTGTGATTGTTTTACACTTTGCACAGCAATCGTTAATTTGTATTGTGTTTCTGAATGAGATTGACAAACTTAAGATTTGGCTGTACATGGGGAGATTTTGTATGGACTCTCATTCACTGGCACTGTTGAAATTAATTTGCTTTTGGATCCCAATGACCATTTCAACTGAAATCACCTTGCACATCACAGATCAGGAATTGAACCCAGGACCTTTCAGATCTGTCTGGTTCAATTATAGACCTCCTTTAATAATGAGCGATTATGGGCTACCTCATCCAGAAACATGTGAAAGATTCCAAACACCATTTCTGTTGTGATTATGAAGGTATATGCTGTTAAGTTAGTTAGTTATTGGTTAGAAGGCAATGAGTGGCTCTTCCAAAAATCCCCTGAATCTCCCATTCATTAGTTCACCCTAATATCTTTTCATACTTCCTGTTTTATGTATGTTCCCATGGCCCTAACTGTCTTTTTAGGAGTACCTTTACAAAATGAGTATCAGTCGGCTATTTGAACATTAAGCTTAGTGCAACTAAGCTCAGTTCTGTAACAAAAGCAAAATACTATCACTTGGAAATCCTGACATGAAATAAAAAATGCTCAGATACTCAGCAGGACAGGCAGCATGTGGAAAAAGAAACAGAATTAACATTTCTGCTCCATAACCTTTAATTGGAACTGGAAAAAGTTAGAAATGTAATAAGGGAAAAAAACAAAAGTTAAGGTCTGAAATAAGGTGGAAGACTGTAGAGATTAAACAAGAGTGGGTGGTATAGAGCCAAAGCAAGTGAGAATGGGACAGGTAAAGAAACAAAATATGACTAGAAGAGGGGTGAATGAAGACATGCCTTCAAAAGCAAAAACAAGGGGAAAACAGGCTAAAACTAAAACCTGGAATGGAAAAGGAAACAAAATGAGAACAGAGATTATGGTCTGAAATTGTTGAAGTCAATGTTGAGTCCAGAAAGCTATATAAAAAGTGAAGTTTAATGTTTATTTATTAGTCACAAGTAAGGCTTACATTAACACTGCAATGAAGTTACTGCGAAATTCCCCTAGTTGCCACTCTTAGGCGCCTATTCAGATCAATGCACCTAACCAGCACATCTTTCAGATTATGGGAGGAAACCGGAGCACTTGGTAGGAAACTCATGCAGACACGGGGAGAACATGCAAACTCCACACAGACAGTGACCCAAGCTGGGAATCAAACCTGGGTCCTTGGTGCTGTGAGGCAGCAGTGCTAACCACTGTGCCACCATGGTGCCTAATCAAAAGGTGAGATGCTGTTCCTCAAGCTTACGTTGAGCTAAAGTGGAACACTACAGGAGGCCAAAGATAGGGAGGTGAGCGAGAGGGACCTGGGTGTGCAAGTCCACAGATCCTTGAAAGTGACGTCACAGGTGGAGAAGGTAGTGAAGAAGGCATATGGCATGCTTGCCTTTATAGGACGGGGCATAGAGTATAAAAGTTGGGGTCTGATGTTGCAGATGTATAGAACGTTGGTTCGGCCGCATCTGGAATACTGCATCCAGTTCTGGTCGCCACACTACCAGAAGGACGTGGAGGCTTTGGAGAGAGTACAGAGGAGGTTTACCAGGATGTTACCTGGTATGGAGGGGCTTAGTTATGAGGAGAGATTGGGTAAACTGGGGTTGTTCTCCCTGGAAAGACGGAGGATGAGGGGAGACTTAATAGAGGTGTATAAAATTATGAAAGGCATAGATAGGGTGAACGGTGGGAAGCTTTTCCCCAGGTCGGTGGTGACGTTCACGAGGGGTCATAGGTTCAAGGTGAAGGGGGGGAGGTTTAACACAGATATCAGACGGACATATTTTACACAGAGGGTGGTGGGGGCCTGGAATGCGCTGCCAGGCAAGGTGGTGGAGGCGGACACACTGGGAACATTTAAGACTTATCTAGACAGCCATATGAACGGAGTGGGAATGGAGGGATACAAAAGAATGGTCTAGTTTGGACCAGGGAGCGGCGCGGGCTTGGAGGGCCAAAGGGCCTGTTCCTGTGCTGTATTGTTCTTTGTTCTAACAAGGTGGAGCATTAAATATTACTATACTTAGGGTCTTGCAGACTATCTGTGTTTGGCCTCCCTCGTGTAGACAGATGTAGAGTAGCTCTATTGTTTGTTCACCTGATCATACCCAAACACTTTACAAACAGAGGGATCACTGGATAAGTACTAGGAACAAAACATCTAACTGATTTTCCCCTTTGGGAACTCTGAAGCTACCTTACAGTATCTCAACTATATGTTTCTGGACAGATCAGGGTAAAATGTTGCCTCTTTCCAGCCTGTATGGATTGAAGTCATAATGTGAGGCTGCTGTGTGATTATTAAAACAATTGTGATGTTTAGTATGCTGTTTTTCAAGGAGTTTGTCAAACTAAATTTATTTCAATTGCTGTAAAATAAACAGATATTTTACAGACAATAATAGTACATAAGGAAATAAAACACTGGGTGTGATCTCAGATTAAGGGCACAAATCAAGAAGTATCAAATGTTTTGTAGATCATATTTATATTGCACATTACTTTTATTTTGGTCATAAGACAACTATCTTAATAATCCTTTTAGTACGGAAAAGCACTGGCTTATAGAGTCAGGAAGAAAACGCAAAAAAGCTAGTGCAGAGAGAGTTTCATGAGATAAGTAGAAGATTGCTGATGCACTTTCAATCAAGCAAAGGCTAGTTTGTATACAAGAACAAATCGGCTTTTATTCGCAAATGACTTGGAGCACGCCCATGCTGATGAACTGGTCCAGAGACTGAGGCAGGGGGGTGGGGAGCAGTCACCTTTATACCTGGACCGGGGGGGGAGGAGTCTCAGGCAGGGCCGACAGGGGCATGCCCAGGCATGTCACACACACACACAGGCAATAAGCTTAACAGTGGTTTACCACATTCACCCCCTGCTTTTAAAAAAGAGTCCGGCGGGGATGAGGTGGGTGGAACGATATTTACAGAATTACAAATTTACAAGTTCAGTCTCTCTGGGGGCTTGATCTGCCGCTGCAACTTCCGTAGTGCCGGTTGTGGTGTCGGTTCTGATGGCCGCGGTGTTGGTTCAGGTCGTAGTCGCTCGAGTCGTCTGCAGTCCCTTCCAATTGTCAGGTGCGTGGTGGCGGCTCCTGGGGCTCAGGCGTGCTGTATATGGGGGTTGGGGGTGTGGGGTTGTGGGTCGTCGTGGTCCCTGGGGCACCTGCGGGTGCCAGGTCTTGAATGGAGACCATGTCCTCCCGCCCGTCAGGGTACGCCACATAGGCGTATTGGGGTTGGCGTGGAGGAGCTGGACCCTTTCGACCAGGGGGTCCGACTTATGGGTCCTCACGTGCTTCCAGAGCAGGACAGGGCCTGGGGACGTCAGCCACGACGGCAGTGAGGTCCCCGAGGATGACTTCCTGGGGAAAACAACATTCTTTCGTGAGGGGTAGCATTGGTTGCTGTGCAAAGGAGTGATCTAATTGAATGTAGTGCATCAAGGAGGACCTCTTGCCAGCGGGTGACTGGAAGACCTTTAGACCTCAGAGCTAGTAAAACAGCCTTCCAGACTGTCGCGTTCTCCCTCTCTACCTGTCCGTTCCCCCTGGAGTTGTAGCTGGTGGTCCTAGTCGGGGCTATGCCTTTGGAGAGTAGGTACTGTCGCAGCTCATCACTCATAAAAGAGGATCCCCGGTCGCTATGGATATAGCTAGGGAAACCGAACAGGGTGAAGAGGCTGTGCAGGGCCCTGACGATCGTGGCCGAGGTCATACCCGGGCAGGGAACAGCGAAGGGGAAACGTGAATATTCGTCAATGACGTTGAGGAAGTATATGATGCGGTCAGAAGAGGGGAGGGGGCCCTTGAAGTCGACGCTTAGGCGTTCGAAAGGGCGGGTGGCCTTTATGAGGTGTGCTCTGTCTGGCCGATAGAAGTGTGGCTTCCACTCTGCGCAGACCTGGCAGTGTCTGGTTATAGACCTGACTTCCTCAGTGGAGTAGGGCAGGTTATGGGCTTTAATGAAGTGAAAAAACCTGGTGACCCCCGGATGGCAGAGGTCATTGTGGAGAGTCTGCAGTTGGTCTATTTGTGCGCTGGCACATATTCCCCTGGACAGGGCGTCTGGGGGCTCATTGAGCCGGTATAAGATGTCGTAATTGTAGGTGGAAAGCTCGATTCTCCAGCTCAATATTTTATCATTTTTGATCTTGCCCCGCTGCGTGTTGTTAAACATGAATACAACTGACCATTGGTCCGTGAGTAGGGTGAATCGTTTACCAGCTAAGTAGTGGCGCCAGTGCCGTACAGCTTCCACTATGGCTTGGGCCTCCGTCTCAACAGAGAAGTGTCGAATTTCAGGGCCTTGGAGGGTTCGTGAGAAGAAGGCCACGGGTCTGCCCGCCTGGTTAAGAGTGGCGGCCAGGGCGAAGTCAGACGCATCGCTCTCCACCTGGAACGGGATGGATTAGTCTACAGCGTGCATCGTTGCTTTCGCGATGTCTGCTTTGATGCGGTCGAAGGCCTGGCGGGCCTCTGCCGTCAGGGGAAAAGAGGTGGATTTGATGAGCGGACAGGCTTTATCCGCATAATTGGGGACCCACTGGGTGTAATACGAGAAGAAGCCCAGGCATCTCCTCAGTGCTTTGAGGCTGGTGGGGAGGGGAAGTTCCAGGAGGGGACGCATGCAGTTGGGATCAGGACCGATGACCCCATTTTCCACAACACAACCAAGGACGGCGAGGCGGCATGTGCAGAATACGCACTTCTCCTTATTATAGGTCAGATTTAGGAGTGTGGCGGTGTGGAGGAATTTGTGGAGGTTGGCGTCGTGGTCCTGCTGATCATGACCGCAGATGGTGACGTTATCCAGGTACGGGAAGGTGGCCCGCAGCCCGTTCTGGTCTACAATTCGGTCCATCTCATGCTGGAAAACCGAGACCCCGTTGGTGGCGCCGAAGGGGACCCTAAGGAAGTGATAGAGGCGGCCATCCGCCTCGAAGGCAGTATATTGGCAGTCTTCCGGGCGTATAGGGAGCTGGTGGTATGCAGATTTTAAGTCGATGGTGGAGAACACCTGATATTGCGCAATCGGATTAACCATGTCAGATATGCGGGGAGGGGGGTACGCGTCCAGCTGCGTGTATCGGTTAATGGTCTGACTGTAGTCAATGACCATGCGATGTTTCTCCCCAGTCTTAACAACTACTACTTGGGCTCTCCAGGGGCTGGTACTGGCCTCGATGATCCCCTCCCCTAGGAGCCACTGTACTTCGGACCTGATAAAAGCCCTGTCTCCAGCACTGTACCATCTGCTCTTGGTGGCGATGGGCTTGCAGTCAGGGGTGAGATTTTCAAACAGTGAGGGAGGGGCGACTTTAAGGGTCGAGAGGCTGCAGGTGGTGCGCGGTGGGCGATCTAAGAACTGGTGAGTGCAAGCAGTGAGCGGGGAAAAAGGCCCATTATACTCCATGGTGACACTCTTAAGGTGACACAGGAAATCTAGCCCCAGGAGTACGGCAGCGCAGAGTTGTGGCAGCACGAGGAGCCTGAAGTATTTGTACACTGTGCCCCGTACAGTCAGGGTCGCCACGCAGTACCCGAGGACATCCACCGAGTGGGACTTTGAAGCCATGGAGATCGTTTGCTTCACTGGCAGTACTGAAAGGGTGTAGCGACTCACTGTGTTAGGGTGAATAAAGCTCTCTGTACTCCCACAGTCAAATAAACAGTTTGTGGTGCAACCGTTTACCTCGATGTCCATCATGGACCTGGCGAGTTGGTGAGGCCTGGATTGGTCCAGCGTAACCGAAGCCACCATTGGATTTTGCGACGCGGCTGAAGGCGTCCAAGATGGCGGCCCCCGCGGGTCGCACACAGTGCTACTGGGCTTGGAGGTCGACTTCGCCCTGCATACCTTCGCGTAATGGCCCTTCTTTCCACACCTGGAGCAGATCGCATCCTTCGCCGGCTAGCGTTGTCGGGCCACAGAAGTAGCTTCCCCAGGCCGCAGAAGTAGCACTTCGGGCCTCCAGAGACTACCGCAGCGGTCGGGTCATTGGTGAGACGTGGCGTGGCGTAGACTTGTGATGCGCCATCAATTACGATACGAGGACTCCAGCGAGTGAGTGAAATAACAGGCTTTTAATCGCAAAGAACTGGAGCACACCCTTGTAGCTAACCTGACCCAGACTGAGGCAAGGAGGAGGAACCATCACCTTTATACCTTGATCAGGTGGAAAGGGAGGAGTCTCAGGTGGAAAGGGAGGAGTCTCGGGCCAGGTGCAGCAGGGGTGTGTCCAGGCATACAACATGTAATTACAGTGGGTCACCACATTCACCCCCTCTTTAAAAAAAGAGTCCGGCGGGGGTGAGATGGGTGGAACAATATATACAGAGGCATGAAGATATATATACAAGAGTCACGAAACTGAAGTAAGGCGTCGTCCCCTCACAGGTTCAGCCTGTCGGGTGGCTTGATCAGTCGTTGTGACCGCCGCAATACCAGTTGAGGCGTTGTTTCCGATGGCAGGGTGGAACCGCTCGAGTCCGCCGTCGTCCCTTCTGGTCGGGTCCTGTGTGGTGACTCCGGGGGCTCAGGCGAGCTGCATACAGGGGACAAAGACGTAAGCGGACCTGGTGCTACCTGAACAACAGAGGGGTCTAGGGATGTGGGGTGGGGGGTCATAGTGGGCTCCGGGCCACTCGCAGGCGCCAGGTCCCGGATAGAGACCGTGTCCTCCCGCCCATCGTGGTATGCCACATAGGCATATTGGGGGTTGGCATGGAGGAGCTGGACCTTTTCGACCAGGGGGTACGACTTATGGGGTCGTACATGCCTCCGGAGCAGAACAGGGCCTGGGTACGCCAGCCACGACGGTAATGAGATTCCCGAGGAAGACTTCCTAGGTAAAGCAAACATTCGCTCATCGGGGGTGGCATTGGTAGCCGTACACCGAGGGACCTAATTGAGTGCAGTGCATCGGGGAGAACTTCTTGCCAGTGGGTGACTGGAAGGCCTTTAGACCGTAGCGCTAGTAAAACGGCCTTCCAGACTGTCACATTCTCCCTCTCTACCTGCCCGTTTCCCCTGGGGTTATAGCTGGTAGTCCTACTTGAGGCTATGCCCTTAGAGCGCAGGTACTGACGCAGCTCATCACTCATGAAGGAGGATCCCCGGTCGCTGTGGATGTAGTTAGGGTAACCGAACAGGGTGAAGAGGCCATGCAGGGCCTTGACGACTGTGGTTGAAGTCATATCCGAGCAGGGAATGGCAAAGGGGAATCAGAAGTACTCATCTATAACGTTGAGGAAATAGATGTTGCGGTCAGAAGAAGGAAGGGGCCCTTTGAAATCAATGCTGAGGTGTTCAAAGGGGAGGGTGACTTTTATGAGGTATGCCCTGTCCGGCCGATAGAAGTGCAGCTTACACTCCGCGCAGACTGGGCAGTGTCTGGTTATAGACCGGACGTCCTCAACAGAATAGTGCAGGTTACGGGCCTTAATAAAGTGGTAGAGCCTGGTGACTCCCAGGTGACAGAGGTCATTGTGGAGAGTCTGTAGTTGGTTCACTTGTGCGCTGGCACATGTTCCGTGCGACAGAGCGTCCGGAGGCTCATTGAGCTTCACGGGCCGGTATAAGATATCATAATTGTAGGTGGAGAGCTCAATCCTCCACCTCAGTATCTTATCATTCTTAATCTTGCCCCTCTGCGCATTGTTGAACATAAAAGCCACCGAACGTTGGTCCGTGAGCAAGGTGAACTGTCAGCCAGCTAAGTAGTGGCGCCAGTGTCGCACCGCTTCGATGATGGCCTGAGCCTCCTTCTCAACAGAGGAGTCTCGAATTTCCGAGCCTTAGAGGGTTCGTGAGAAGAAGGCTACGGGTTTGCCCGCCTGGTTAAGGGTGGCGGCCAGGGCGAAGTCAGACGCATCACTCTCCACCTGGAAGGGGATTGACTTGGCCACAGCGTGCATCGTGGCCTTCGCGATGTCCGCTTTGATGCGGTCGAAGGCCAAGCAGGCCTCTCCCGACAGGGGAAAAAGGGTGGATTTGATCAGCGGACGGGCCTTATCCGCGTAATTAGGGACCCACTGGGCGTAGTATGAGAAGAAGCCCAGGCATCTCCTCAGTGCTTTAAGATTGGTGGGAAGGGGAAGTTCCATGAGGGGGCGCATGCAGTCAGGATCGGAGCCGATGACCCCGTTCTCCACTACATACCCCAGGATGGCGAGGTGGTGAGTGCGGAAGACATACTTCTCCTTATTGTAGGTCAGATTTAGGAGAGCGGCCGTGCGAAGGAATTTATTGAGGTTTGCGTCGTGGTCCTGCTGATCATGGCCGCAGATGGTGACGTTATCCAGGTACGGGAAGGTGGCCCGCAGCCCATTCTGGTCCACCATTCAGTCCATTTCATGCTGGATGACCGAGACCCCATTGGTGACGCCGAAGGGAACCCTAAGAGAGTGGTAGAGGCGGCCATCCGCCTCGAAAGCCGTATATTTGCGGTCCTCCGGGCGGATGGGAAGCTGGTGGTAGGCCGATTTGAGGTCAATCGTGGAGAACACCCGGTATTGCGCAATCCGATTGACCATGTCGGATATGCGCGGAAGGGGATACGCATCCAGCTGCGTGTACCGGTTGATGGTCTGACTGTAATCGATGACCATCCGGTGTTTCTCCCCAGTTTTGACCACCACCACCTGCGCTCTCCAGGGACTGGTGCTAGCCTCAATGATCCCTTCCTTCAGGAGCCGCTGGACCTCGGACCCAATGAGGGTCCTATCCCCCGCACTGTACCATCTGCTCTTGGTGGCAATGGGCTTACACTCGGGGGTGAGGTGTTCGAATAGCGAGGGAGGGGTGACTTGAAGGGTCGAAAGGCTGCAAGTGGTGCGCGGTGGGCAGTCTAGGAACTGTGGGTTGCAGACGGAGATCGGGGGAAGAGGCCCGTTGTACTGCAACGTGACACTCCTAAGATGGGTCAGGAAATCGAGCCCGAGGAGTACGGGAGCGCAGAGGTGTGGCAGCACCAGGAGCTTAAAATTTTCGTACTCGGTCCCTCGAACTGTAAGGGTCACCACACAGTACCAAATTTGAGGCCAAGGAAATGGTTTGTTTGACTGACCGCACAGAAAGGGCGGAGCGGCGCACTGTATCGGGGTGGATGAAACTCTCCGTACTCCCGCAGTCAAATAAACAATTTCCCAGATGGCCGTTTACCTGGATGTCCATCATGGACCTGGCGAGTTGATGCGGACGGGATTGGTCTAGTTGGACCGCTGCCACCGTGGATCCTGGAGAATGATCGACCGGTGTCCAAAATGGCGGCTCCCTTGTCTCACACGCGGCCGACAGCGTCCAAAATGGCGGCTCCCTTGACTCACACGTGGCCGATGCGTCCAAAATGGCGGCTCCCTTGACTCACATGTGGCCGATGACGTCCAAAATGACGGCTCTCTTGACTCACACGCGGCCGATGGCATCCGAATTTGCGGTTCCCTCGGGTCGCACGCTGCACTGTTTGGCTTCGAGGACGACTTTACCCTGCAGACTTTAGCGTCGTGGCCTTTCTTTCCGCACCCAGAGCAGAACACTTCCCTTGCCGGGCAGCGTTGTCGGGGGTGCTTCCCCAGACCACAAAAATAGCATTTCAGACCTGCAACAGCCGCAGCAGTCGAGTCGTTGGTGGGGTGCTGTGTGGCGCAAGGCTGTGGCCCTCCTAGATACTGGGGTGATAGCGGCCGTGATGCCCATGATGTAACCACGTGGTCGGGTGCGTACGCCTCGAGGTTACGGGAGGCCACTTCTAGGGATTCAGCGAGTGTCACAGTTTTTGGTAGATCTTGCCCACCTTGCTCCAGCAGTCGCTGCCGAATGTAGTTGGACGCGATGCCCGTAACGTAGGCATCACGGATTAAATCCTCCGTGTACTGCGCGGCGGATACAGCCTTGCAATTATAGGCCCTGCCGAGTACCCGTAGTTTGCGGAGAAACTGTGCACTCGATTCTCCCGGCCACTGTCTTCGGGTAGCCAGAAGGTGCCTGGCGTAGACTTCATTTGTCCGTTTACTGTACTGGCTCTTTAGGAGCTCTAGCGCATCCCTGTACGTCTCAGCGTCACGGATGGTGGCATAAACCACGTCGCTTACCCGGGCGTGGAGCACGTGCAGCTCGTCTGAATCGGACTGGACGGCAGCAGAGGCTTCGAGGAAGGCTTCAAAGCACTTCAGCCAGTGATCGAAGCTGTTGGCAGCTCCCACAGCTTGCGGGTCGAGGTTTAATTTTTCGGGCTTTAGAATTTGCTCCATTCTGTTCTTTTTTTCTTTGCGATTAAAATTGATGCACTATCAATTACGATACGAGGACTCCAGCAAGTGAGTGAAATAACAGGCTTTTAATTGCAAAGCACTGGAGCACACCCTTGTAGCTAACCTGGCCCAGACTGAGGCAAGGAGGAGGAACCATCACCTTTATACCTCGTTCAGGTGGAAAGGGAGGAGTCTCAGGTGGAAAGGGAGGAGTCTCCGGCCAGGTGCAGCAGGGGTGTGTCCAGGCATACAACATGTAATTACAGTGGGTCACCACAGCCTGCGGCCCTCCTGAGTACAGAGGTGGTGGCGACTGCAGTGTCGACGATGCGCCCTCGTGGTCGGGGGTGTAGGCCTCGAGATTACGGAAGGCCACCTCTAACGAGTCGGCAAGCGCTACAGTCTTTTGTAGATCCAGCCCACCCTGTTCCAGCAGTCATTGTCGGATATAGTTTGACCTGATACCCATGACATAGGCATCTCTGATTAAGTCCTCAGTGTTTTGGGCGGCTGTTACGGCCTTGCAGTTGCAGGCCCTGCCAAGTGCTCGCAACGCACGCAGGAATTGGTCGCCCGATTCTCCTGCCTGTTGTCTGCGAGTAGCCAGAAGATGTCTGGCGTAGATTACATTAGTCTGTTTGTTGTACTGGCCTTTTAAAAGTTCGATCGCATCCTCGTAAGTTTCAGCGTCTCTAATCATTGAGAATACTTGATCGCTTGCCCAGACGTGGTGCACGTGTAGCTTGTCGGTTTCGGTCCGGACGATGGAGGTGGAGGAAAGTTTTGAAACATCGCAGCCAGTGATCGAAGCTGTTAGAGGCTCCTACGGCTTGAGGATCCAATTCTAATCTATCGTGTTTAGTATCTGCTCCATCCCAAAACTTTTTCTTTTGCGAATAAAATTGATGCACTATCAATCAAGCAAAGACTAGTTTGTATGCAAGAACAAATAGGCTTTTATTCGCAAAAGACTTGGAGCACACCCATGCTGATGAACTGGTCCAGAGATTAAGTCAGGGGGGTGGGGAGCAGTCACCTTTATACCTAGACCGGGGGGGGGGGGGGGGGGCGGGGGGGAGGAGTCTCAGGCTGGGCCGGCAGGGGCATGCCCAGGCATGTCACACACACACACACACAGGCAATAAGATTAACGGTGGTTTACCACAATTGCCAATCATTGTGACTTGCAACATTAGTTATGTAACTGTTCAGTGCTGCAATAAGTTTAATGACCTTATCAGGTCAGGCAAGTAAAAGAAGCCAGCCACGTTTTTCAAGAATGCATCCTCCTCGACATATATGCCACTTACAGTCATTTTTTGTCAAATGGATTAAGGTGCTTGAATGACTTACAAATAGTGCAACAAGTGAGTGTTGTGTTCTTTCCAATCCAAGGCTTCATCTGGATGTATTCCTTTGCCCACAATCATACATGTATTTATGCCACAAAATACCTCACATCAAAACACATTCCTTTTTCAGTCGCCTGTCGTAACAACCATTATGGAACACCGCTTAACAGACTCTTTTTCTTTCTCATTCACCTGCTTTTGAGGGAAAGAAGAGAGAGGCGAGAAAGAAGAGAGTGAAGGGAAGGATAAGAAGAAAGAATGAAAGGGGTGAGGAAAAGGAGATTTGAGGAGGAAGGCACAAGCAGAGAACAGAAGAGGGACAAGGGGAGGAAAATAGGAGGTATAAAGCAGATGACAATGTATCCAATGTATATTTTTTAAATATGGGATATTGATAGTAAATTGTAACAAAGGCAAAGTTTGTAAATAGTGAAAATGTAACTCAACTTTAAATCAATATAGTAGTGCAATGAAAGCAGATACCCGGAAAGGATCAAACAGAACAACTGGGACACACATGAAAAAATAATCAGGAGATAGTTTTGATCAACTACGCGTATACATATGAGTACAGTATATAAATAAAGAAAATCTATAGCAAATGCAAAAAAAGTAAACATGAAAATAATCAACCCCCAACCAAACCATTAAAATAAATAAATAATATTCAGATAATTTCAAACACCATTACAGGCTGAGAAGATGAAATATAAGGTGAAGACAGCTTTGAGTCTGAAAATAGACCAGAGCTGAACCTGCCATGTTTCAAAGTAATTGTTTGGGCAGACACATTTTACCACATGGATGATAATTTTTGCTTCGATTAATGTATTTTATCATAACACAAATGGAGAGAGGTCACTGGCCTGAATGCTACATGTCCTGCGTAATTGCAGATAATAAAACATCATTCTTTACAATCTTGCATATGTGGCAAAGGCCATGTGGTGAACATACTGAATTTGTAGCAGATTCCGATCGTCTGCAGAATTAAATTGGTTGCATTTGTATATTCACTGAAGCATCTCCTCTGTATATCCATATTAAATAGAAATAACATGCAATGGTTTTTAGAAACTAGAGTCCAGCCTTTAAAAATCTGTCTGCCTGACAGACAGTAAACAGGTTGCAGTAACAGGCTGGTGAAGCAATGGGAAAATAGCAAAATATTTGTCATGTAGCTACACTGGAGAGCTCATTTGTGTTTCGGAATAAAGGAGATCAGAGCAGGAGTAAGCCACTCAGCCCAAGGTATAGAGGGATAGTGCAAGAATATGGCACTGAGATAAAAGATCAGCCATGATCTAGTTAAATGGCGGAACAGGCCCAATGAGTCATTTGCTTCTTTTGCTAATATCTTGATCAGGGCTGATCTTCGGATTCAATAGCCTGATCCACCCTTCTTGACTCACTCCTGCTCCTATATTCTTTCTTTGAGCTCTAAGTGGCCTAACTTTTAATCTGAGACTGTGTCCTGTGTATAATAATGGTCTCAGAACAAAAGGACCAAGCATGTCAGCTCTCTTCTAAAGCAACTTTGTTAGCCCACTCCCCCAACTTTTCCCTGTCGCCCTCCTAATCTTTTCCGTTATGGTGCTTGTCCCATTCCCTTTTGAAAACCACAATTGAATCTGCCTCCGCCACACTCTCAGGTAGTGCATTCCAGATCCTAACCACTTGCTGCTTAAAAATTCTTTCCCCATGCCACTGTTGCTTCTTTTGCTAATATCTTAAATTACTGTCATATCATTCTCAATCCTTCCACTATGAGAAACAATTTATTTTACTATGTCTAAATTCCCCCAATGTATCCATATAAATGAAATCCCTCATCCTTGGAACCATTCTCATAACTCTTTTCGGCATTCTCTCTAAAGTCTTCACATCCTTCCTAAAGTGTGGTGCCCAAATTGACAAAATTCCATTTGAGGCTGAATCAGTGGTTTACAAATATTAATCATAACTTTATTTGTTTTATACTCTATACCTCTATTTATAAATCTTAGGATCCAATATGCCTTTTCAAATGCTTTCTCAACCCGTTCTGTCATTTTCAATGATTTGTGCACATGTACTCCCATGACTCTGTCCCTGCACCCCCTTTAGAATTATACCATTGATTTGCCTGCCTAATTCTTCTTACCAAAATGTATCACTTAATACTTCTCTACATTACATTTCATCTGCCACATTTCTGTCCATTCCACAAGCTGCTCTTTGTTCTCTTGTAGTTTATCACTATCCCGCACACAGTTCATAATACTTCCAGATTTTAAGCCACCTACAAGTTTTGAAATTGTGACCTGTACGCTCATATCTAAGTCGTTCATAAATATGAAGAAAAGCAGTGATCCTAATATTAATCCGAGGGGAATCTACTGTATACCTTCCCCCAATTTGATAAACAACTATTTTCCTGTCACTCAGCCAACTTTATACATGCTCCTAAAGTCTCTTTTATTCCATGGACTTCAACATTGCTGACAAGCTTATTATGTGGCACTTTAGCAAATGCCTTTTTGGAAATAAAACCATAAGTTGTAGGAGCAGAACTAGGCCATTTGATTGAGGGATATGTGAAGAAGGGTGGATCAGGCTATTGAATCCGAAGATCAGCCCTGATCAAGATGAGTGGGAGAGCAGGCTCAAATGTCGAAAGGCCTACTCCTGTTTCTGGTTTCTATGTTTCTATAAGCCTGCTCCACCATTCAATTGGTTACGACAGATCTGATTCGAAACTCCTGAACTCCACCTTCCCACTTGATCCCCATAACCCTTGATTCCCTTACTGATTAAAAATCTGTCTATTTCAGCCTTGAACATATTTTACAAACCAGCCTCTCGAGCCCTCTACGATAAATAGTTCCACAGATTCACTACCCTCTGAGAGATAAAATGTAAAGTATCTCAACCATGTTATCTGCATTAATCGGACAAGTAATTTGCTTTTAAGAAATCCATGCTGGCTTTCCTTAATGAACCCACACTTTTCTAAGGGACTTTTAATTTTGCCTTTGATTGTCATTTATAAAAACATTCCCGCCACTAGGGTTAAAGTGGCTGGCCTGTAGTTACTGGATTTATCTTCATACAGATTTTGGAATGAGGGTGTAATGTTTGCAATTCTCCAGTTCTCTGGCACCAACCCCATACCCAAGGAGGATTGCAAGGAAGGTTGTGGCTGGGCCTCTGCAATTTTTCATCCTCAGGAATTTTTTTGTGAAAGCCTTAATCTGTGAGAAGAAGCACTTGTCACTTCCCTTTGTTCAGACATTAAATTATTAAAGCAAATATTGTTTGTTCTGTACTGTATAAAGGGGCAGTGCTGCCCATATCAATTCCTTTCAAAATTTTAAAGCCCTTAACCAAAATTTAACTTTGTATATTCCAGGAAATACAAGCCTAGTTTGAGTAATTATCTTCATAATATTACCTTTGAAACCCTGGTAATATTCTGCAGAATCTACACTGTACTCCTTTACAGGTTTTCTAAACCTGCCGAGAGTGCTGGCCACCCTGTCCAGCTTGCTACCTGTGCCCTTAAGGACCTGGAGGAAAACTAGGAAATTCCATTCACCCTCTGACAATAGGCCTTAGAAACCCATTGATTAATTGAGTTGATGATCTTCCACTTCTGGGCGAATAGTCCTGCTGCTTTCACTCCTCCCATCTCCAGGAAATGGCCCAGAGCCGGACTGGAGCCAAGGAACTGGCACGCTGGCCGGCAACACTAAATCCTGTAATTGCCAATCTCAGTACCTGCCCCACCTGGGCTTAAAAATCAGCCTGATATCTAAAGTTGTAACAGGATGTGGAAGTCAAATATTTAACGTTGACTGCAGGTGATATTGGTCCTGGTTTTTTTTCTTTCTTTACTTGGCTTACCATTGGAATTTTGGAAGAAACAAATATATATTAACCAGACTACTGTTATGATTGGTCCCTGGAGCAGGGCCCCCATTTTGTTACCCTCTGTTTCCTTTGTGGGAACTATCTTGGCACAAGCTCCAATTTGGTAAATTCCGATGGGATACCCCAAAATTATTATGCCTCGGGTGAGGAAGGATGAACTGGCTCCCTTCCTTTATTCAACCCACTTGGTTGATCATAACAAGATTAATTTTAAAAGGATTCCTTCCCTTGGGGATACTTTAAACCAGTCCAAATATATTTACATTGTAAAAGAAGCAAATTTAACCAGGCTTTGTTGAGTTAAAGAAAGAGTGACTGACATTCTCAGCCATCTTTGGCTTGTATGTCCATTTTTAAAAAAAAATCTTGTTTAAAAGTTCAATATGTGCAGAGGTAATTTGATGTTTTGATGATGCTACTAGCTAATTAAAAGAATATGTGTCTTTTTAATGTTGATTTTGACATCATGGATAGTTGCTGTCCCAAAGTGGAATTATCATGATAATGAAAACAGAAATGATCACACTATCAATTTGTTTGTAAATAAGTTTATTAACAACTAATTGGTGTATTAACCACAAATAGTACATTTAATTTGCCATTTCACCACAATGGCAGCCTCACAGTAACTAGTAAATCAGGAAAATATACGGGGTGGTTCTAATGCTAAAAATATGGTTCTGGATAATATTTCCAATGGCAGGACTGCCTCCATTGTAACTTAAATGGGGAGTAATTTTCTATTAAAGACAGAGGGAGCCATGCATATGGCTGCTGTCAGGCTGAACTTACACATACATCAAGGACACATACAACAAGGACAGCAATATGATTTTCCAAAAAAGGGACACTGAGGAAATAATTGCAAACAATGGATTCCACAACTCACTACCATTTTCAGGGTGACTTTAGTGCAAAACTGCAAGAAAACTTGGGTGCGAGCCACCCCACCTGTTTTCCACTCCAAAGTCAAGCTCACAAATTTCCACCTGCTTTTTAGCTCTTCCTGTAACCTTTATTTGAATATATTGTAAGTCAGGCTGGTATTGTTGCAGCCTGAACTCCTCCTTTTACACCCATATTGAACTAGGGGCTATTTAGAATGAAGTATATAAGGTACAGTAGTTAGCAGGTTCCAAGACATTAGTCCATGGTTTTCATGATGGGGTTTGATAATGATTTACTCTTCCTCTTCTTCATTCTCCTCCTTGTGTTCATCACTCTCATTTGATCAAGGAAGAAGTTCCATCTCTCCTCATCCTTATCCTTGGCTAATGTTACTAAATTGCATGTGTACAAAGGAGGTTATTAGCATTCAGTAATCCTATGAAAGGATTGGACCTACACTGCAAATATTTTTGAATTGAAGGAGGAGGTTGAAAATTGGAGTGTTTCCTCCCAAATGTGCTGAACTTAACCTGGATATAACAAGATTTCACCCTATGTTTCCGATTGCAGAGGGGTGTGCAGGTTCTGATCCTGACGGGTATGAAGATGGTGATCCTGAATTTTCTGGCTCTGCCTTCTGGCAAAATCATCTCCGAAGCTTCTTCCTCTCTAAACTGGCAATTGCAAAACATGTAACAGACCATATCAACTTGATGACTTTGGAGGTACTTCATAATTCCTCCTGATCAATCCAGGCAAAAGTAGCTTGGAATCAGAAATACAATTGGTTGCTTGATTTAGGTCCTGTTGGCAGAAAATATCTTTTTAAGTCTTCATTCTGTGGCGATCTGTGGATTTTAGACCGATGTCAGTAGTTAATTCTTCAAAAACCTCCCTGGTGTCCCAGAAACAATCCATTGAATGAATGTTTCCTAAATATCCTAGCATCTGCCTGCACCATACAATGCCTGTGATTTTAGACACATTGGGCATTTATCAAGTCAATCCTCTCCCTGTTGATGATTGTTCTTACAAGACTGAAAGATACCAGTCTGGCTATATAAGTGCTATTGATGAGGCCTTAACCTTGTTGGATACCTGCCACCTTGTAAAAGTGCGGAACCCTCTCTTGCTATATCCTTAGAGCAGGTAATAAATTTGTTTTTCTTTTGAAACTTTTGAAGTTTTTATTTTCTGTGACCTGCTAAATACTGCAAGGTACAGTATACTAGTTTATCTGAAAAGATATTCTGTTCTACAAGCACATAAATCTCAAACAATAGTTTCCATTAATGCCATGTGATATGCAGATGTTCTTGTGAGCAACAACATAATTCCATTACTGCTTGGTTTAATGCGTGCCTGCCAACTCCAGGAGTCTTGGTTGACCTAGTAATGGAATAGATCCTCTGATTGCCCTTGAATAGAGCAATTACATCAATAGTGGGCAGAGGTTTCTTATATGATGGGTTTTTCTGTCCCTGGCTCTGAACAGATGTGGACCTGATTACAGGAACATCGCACAGCAAGAGAAATGAGACATACTGATATCAAGATGGGGCTAAATAGGTCCAACAGGGTATCCAGATTAGTAGAATGCTTGTACAACTGAAGTAGATGAGTTTGTCTATGTTTATAAAAGTTGGATGACCCCCCCCCCCCCCCCCCCCCCCCGATTACACAGGGGCATAAGGGAGAGATATATGGACCCTAAATATTTACAGAGGAGAGAGGAGGGAGCAGAGGAGTGGGGAAGTTAGAAAACCCAGAAGAACATGTTTTCCCTAAGTCCTACTGAATTTAACAAGTGCGTTAAAGGATGCAATAATGGTGTGGGCAGTCACATGGCCCATGCAAATATGGTGCACAAATATGGTCCAGCTGGTGTTGCTCAGTCTGGATAGTTCAATGCCTCATAGCACTGACGGACGCAATCTCATTGGATGGTCTAGGAACTTTTGACAGCCCAGAATTTCAACCTTTTAGTCACTAATCTGTCCTCTGCATCAACCATCCTATATTTCAAAGTAGAAAACAGTAGGTTAATGAATACAAAATCCCCTCTGATAATAATTTTTATCCCAATGGTTATCAGATTCTACATTTAGATACTCTTTCTCCCAAAATAATTTCTTGGAAATCATCTTCAAACTGTCCAGTGTAATGGTCAAGCTACATTTTGATACTGTACTCAGTTCAGATCACTGATGTTCAAGATAGACATTGGAGGCAGTCCAGGGAAGAGCCCCAAGGCTTCTCCTTAGTATTAAAGATTCAATTTATAAAGAAGGACTGGAGAAACATGGTGATTCACCCTAGAAGGAAGATATTTGAGATATAATCTTATTGAGATATGAAGGATTATAGGATTAAGAAAATAGAAAAAGTAAATCTGGAATATCACTTCAAGTTGAATTAAAAAATAGAAGAAGAGTTAAAAGGTTCAAACGAGTAGAAGATAGATTTATGATTAATACAGAAAAATTCTTCTTCAAATACGGAATGATCAGTGCATGGAACAGACTTTCAGACAGATTAATGGAGGGGAAGACCCTGAAATCATTTGAGAAAAAAATGGACGTTGCATTGGGTCCACATTACAATCCTTCTGGATGGATCCATTGAGATGTTTTGAACAAAGAGCCTTCAAATGAGGAAAAGCAATCTGAATAAGAAAATTGGGTCAAGCCAATTTTACAAACTACCAGCATAAATGCATGCATGCCATGGACAAAGCACTAGTCTTGTCCGACCATTGTTAAAACAATTCTGAACTGTATAATCCAAAAATTCTTATGTTGTGTTTTTATGGACACTCGTTTCCAGGTACATAAATACGCTGTTAATTGTGAGTAACTAATTAAATGTAAGCAATAAGAAAACTACTTTAGTGGATCCTTTGGCCCATTAAATCCTGACAACTTTGCATAATGTTACGTCTTATAGTTAGGTTTAATACAGATTAATCAATTCTTGAAGTCAAATTGCTGAACTATGCATACCCAGTCTGGCTGCAAAGGTTGCTGACAGTGCCAGAAATATGAGAGCTGATCTTATCAGGCTATATTCTTGATGAATTTGCAAATGTTTGTTTTTGCTATGGCTACTCTCTAGAATGGCCTTCACCTCTACAGTTCTAAACTTCTATCTTTGAAAGAAATTTCAACACAATGTCTCAAAACAAATAAGGCAAAACTATTTGAAGTACAGTATTGTGTTGGTTTTTCCCAGGATGTTTTGTTTGGTCAATTTTACGATTTTTAATTGTAGAATTTTATGCTATTGGAGAAGGACTTATAGCTTCTGCTGGTTCTACGAACCAATAAGCTGGCCAACCCATCATACAAGAAAAAAATTACTTCCATCTCCTGTCAGAGCAAGTTTTTCCACTCTTTCTAAGTGTTAATAGGATGTATCTTTGCAATTGTCTGCAATCTTGGTTGAGAGTTAGGATGATGGAGATGAAAGTGCTAAGTCGTTAGTCAATTTGACCACAGATTTACTCATTCCTTGCAACTTAATGATTCTGATGTTACAATTGACTTCCAAACTATGCATATCGTGTGGAATATTAATTTTTATAGTTTGAGATTTTTTAAAAATTGCTGATCTCTGTGCAGCTCAGCCTTGCAATGCTCAATAACATGTAATGAAAGGATTACCTTTGGACTATATAAGATATGAGCTGAGTTTATAGCAAAAATAGGAAAACATTGCATTGAAGAAAGGCTTTGGGCAAAATGAAAGATTTTTTCAGATTCATGGAGGAAGATTCAGCTCTATAATGGCCAAATCTCGGCTAAATCATCTAACACTGATGTAAAGAGACATGTAGCAAACTGAAAGAATGTAGACAGGATGTCTCAGACTGTGGAGCAGGATATTGCCAATAGTACATTGCAATAGATTGGAGTTGAAAGAGTAGAGGGTGTGGATAGCATACAGAATTGAAGGATTTTGGTGAGGGATGATTTGAATACAAGAAAAATCACGAAATCAATGAGCTGAGGGATAGGGCGTTCAAAGAGGATGGTAAAATCTCTGGGGTAATCAATGAGCAGAATTATGTGTGGAACAGAATATAGTTGGAAGAACTTCCTGAGTGTTTCCAGCATTTTCTATTTTTATTTCAGATTTCCAGCATCTTTGTTTTTGATTTAGTGAGAAATAGAGACTGGTGTACAGAATCCTCAAATTAAAACTCATAACTTTTGCAGATAGTGGAAGATTCCCTACTCAATTGCACTGGAGATCTGGAAATCTACTGGGGACTCTTATGTAAGATAATATTGTTTGTAGATCTGATATTCAGTTGGTGCTATGCCCATAAGAAATATTTAATATTTTTCCATTCAGAATGATCAGGATGTGTCTATTTTATGCTTAGCAATAAGGTTTGTCAGTCAAAGGCTTTGGGCGGAATTCTCCCACACCCCTGTCTGTGAGTTCAGTGGTGGGCAGGGGGGAGAATTCGGTGGGAGGCCCAAATATCAGTTTTACGCTGGTGTGAATTTATAGCAAGATCTTCCACTGGTGCCTGACATAGCGGATCGGGGTGCCTGCTGAAGGCCTTCATCAGTCTCACCTGCATCCAACTAATGTGATACAGATGAAGACCCCATTCTGGATTCTCCATGGAGCCAGAGGGTAAACACACCAGTGCAAAACACATCTGGACTCATCTGAGCAAAGCCTGGGACTAAATGTGGAATTCAGGATGGAGGCCACTGGCAACCCTGGACTATGAAACACCATAGCAGTGGGTGGAGAGAGCATCTAGATGTGGGCCTACCAGATTAGGTGTCCTGGAGGGAGTCCACCTTCCAGCCCCAGAATGTTCTTGGAGTTCCATCATCTTTCTCAGGAGATCCACCTTCTTTCTTCAAAAGTGGGTCAGTGATGTTGGGCACCTTTTGAAGATGGTGTCCAGATAGAACAGCGGACTTTGAGCTGTCAGACATGCCTCGCCACAGAATACAATGCAAAACACCTGGTTGCATAATTAATGAGGTCATGGTTGGAGGATTTGCTATGTTTTTCTGGGACATCTGCTCCGGACTGGAGAGGAACTTGCAGTGGGAAGGGGAGGATCCCATTGTCCCAAGTATGTTCAAGGCTGACATAAACAGATTTTTAATCAATAAAGAAATCAAGGGTATGGGGATAAGGTGGGAAAGTGGTTTTGAGGAACATCATTTCAGATCAGCCATGATTTCATTAAATGGTGAAACAAATTTGATGGGCCGGATAGCTACTTCTACTCGTTATGATCTTATGGTCTTATGGTCTTATTGTCAACCTCTGCAGTGGGAAACACCCCACTTTCCTGCCCCTGCAATAGAACTTAGTCCCCAGATGGGAGTGAATCCTCAACATTGACTGTGGACCCCTTGAAGTTTCATGGCATCATGTCAAAAATGGGCTAAATGCTGTCCTGTGGTTTAGCACTGGCAGCCTTCCTTCAGTGCTCCTCGATGCTGAATAGGTAATTAGTTAGCTCAACTGGCTATATGGCTAGAGTATGGTGTAGAATGATGCTCTGTCGCAGGTTCAACTCCTGTACTGGCTTTGGTAGTTCATGAATTGCTATTTCTTTACCTTGACTTACGCTTATGGTGGAGTGGTGCCCCTTAAATTATATCACTACTTATCTCTCTCTTCCAGCCAGAGATGCTTATGATCCCTCATGGACTTCGGCGCATTACCTTGTTAATTATTTTCACACTGAACAGTACTTGGAAGAAATGAAGGTTAGAAGAGCATAAAATGTACCCTGGGTGATAGACTTCAGTGTCCATTGCCAAGAGTGGCTCTGCAGCACTACTACTTAACAAGATGGCTGAATCCTGAAGGAGCTAGCAGACTGGGCTTGCAACAAGTGGTGGTAAAACCAATATGAAGAAAAACTTACTCGATTACAGCCTCACCATCTACCTGTTATTGTTCAGAGGCACAGTCCTCCTTCGCCTGTTGTGCTGTTGGGGACTACTTAGACTGCAACTTGTCTGGCACCTCCCTTTGACCTTGCTGTCATGCCTCATTCTACCAGAAGCAAGAAGCTCCCAACAGCTTCACTCATGGGATCATTGAGTGTACAGGACTCTCTACAACATCAAGGTGGCAAACCATGGAATGGAGCCCTGGCTAGCTCGATCAGTAGAGCTTGAGACATTTATCTCAAGATTATGGGTTCAAGCCCCCTGCTAGCATGAAAATTTTTTAACTTTGCTCCTACTTTTAAAATGAACCTCTGACTCTCCATTCCTCTGAGGTGACACTGGGTGGGATTCTCTGGCCACACTCGCCTGAAGACCGGAGATTCCCGCCTGACTTCAATGGACCTTTAAATGGTTCGCCCCTCCCCGCCCGTTGGAATTCCAGTGGTGGGCGAGATGGGAGAATTCCGGCCACAGTGTTTAAGCCAGACCTTTCTCCAGCATGCTTTGTGAATATCACTCTGGTGTGTGAGGGAATCTGTCTTTGATTTTACTTTGTATTTATTGAGGCAGACCCTAACTAAAATAGAAATTGAACTGAAAAGAGAACAAAAAGGGGAACAGAACAGGTAAACATAGAAAGGAAACTGACTTTCTCAATTTCTGGAGAAACAAGAACAAAATGAGGTTTGGAATCCAAAACTTCTGGTAAACTGAACCTTTTAAAAATATATAAAAGGACGCAGATCAGTCCAAGCTGAGTAGTAGTAGTTGATGAATCTGTTGGTGCAGTACGAGCAAGCTGAAGTTCAGATCCAAAAGCTAAGAACAAGTTTCTGCAGCTGTTTCTGTTACTTGGAAAGAAAGTTGGTGGGCATACTCCATCCAGACTGACCAAGGCAGGTTCCACAGACATGTGCCACTTGTGATGAAGAGTGCCTGTGAAACTTGGGTTGGATTTGTGTGCTGCTGTCAGGTGATGGTCAGACAAGCTACTAGGAGGAGAGGAGCTGAAATACTTCATAAAGGAGACAGAGTTTGAAGGAATTTGTGAGTGAGTGTGATCACCAAAATCTGAACGGACTGCTGAGACAATTTGTAGGATCTGTCTTCGTTGTATCTGCCATTTAATATGTAATTTATCATTAATAGTTGACCATAATTTGCCTTATAATTCATGTTTAACTCATATTAACGCTGGATGTCAGAGTATAGGATTGGCAGTATAATTGTTTGCTTTGCTGACTCCTGTAAAGACAAAATTCTTCTGTTTTCAATCATGGAATCTTGTGGTTCTATTATTTTAGTTAATATTCAGAATTATGTATTTTTTAATGTTACTGATCTCTACCAAGATCATAACAGTAGTCACTGTGGTAATGTAGGATATGCAGCAGCCAATTTGCCTACAGCAAACTCCCGTAAATAACAATGTGATAACAACCAGGTAGTCAAGTTTTTGTTTTGTTGATCGATGGATAAATAATGGACAGGACACTGTGGATATAGCTTCAAAATAGTGCCATTTGACCTTTTACATCCACCTGAAAGGGAAGGCAGCATCTCAATTTAACATCTCAACTGATAGCATATCTGACAGGGCAGCATTCCTTCAGTAAAGTATTGGTGTGACAGCCTTGATTTTTGTGCTTGAAGACTGGGTTGGGGCTTACAATTACAAACCTCTGGCATGGTGCACAGTGATTAGCACTGCTGCCTCACAGCGCCAGAGACCCGGGTTCAATTCCACCCTCAGATCACTGCCTGTGTGGAGTTTGCACATTCTCCCCTTGTCTGCATGGGTTTCGTATGGGTGCTCCAGTTTCCTCCCACAGTCCAAAGATGTGCAGGTTAGGTTGATTGGCCATGCTAAATTGTCCCTAGTGTCAGGAGATTAGCAGGGTAAATATGTGGGGTTACGGGAAAAGGGCCTGGGTGAGATTGTGGTCGGTGCAGACTCGATGGGCTAAATGGCCTCCTTCTGCACGGTAGGGATTCTATGAAATTCTATGAGAGGAGAGAGTGCTAGCCATTAAACCACAGCTGACACACAGGGTGTGGACCAAAGAGCTGAATTCCAGGGGCAAGAATAAAAACATTACTGCAAAAATTGCTATAACCATCCATTAGAGTACTAAGGAGAAGAACAGACACATTTCCTGCACTAAATTTTAATGTACCATTTTAAGAAACAAACTTAGTAAAAGAAGGGTTTTAGCCAGATTGTTTATTTATATAGCTGTAAGCAGCTTTCTAAAAGCAAAACTTCTACAGTTTTAAAATGGAAAGATAGAAATTTCTGTTGATAGTATTAGCAGTCTGTTTAATTGAGTTGATTACACATTAACAAGATTAGGTGTAGTGACTTCCAGAAAGGTGTGAATGGAATCCATAGAAACCAGGGAAGTAGTTTCGACCAGTGAAGATTAGATCTTTGCTTTTTGTTTAAAAATATATTTTTATTATTGATCTCTTACAAGTGTTATCTCCAGAGAGAAAGCAGATGCCAGCACTCCTGGCGGCACGGTGGCAGAGTGATTAGCACTGCTGCCTTACAGCACCAGGGACCCAGGTTCAATTCTTGTCTTGGGTGACTGTGTGGAGTTTGCACCTTCTCCACGTGTCTGCATGGGTTTTTTCTGGGTGCTCCGGTTTCCTCCCACAGTCCAGATATGTGCAGGTTAGGTGGATTAACCATGTTAAACTGTCCCTTAGGGTCCCAAGGTGTGTAGGTTAGGGGGATTAGTGGGGTAAATATGTGGGGTTACGGGTATAGGGTGGAGGAGAGGGCATGGGTAAGATACTCTGTCAGAGTCAGTGCAGACTCAATGGGCCGAATGGCCTCCTTCTGCACTGTAGGGATTATATAGTTCTATGTTGTCATCAGCCCCATGCAAATATTGTATAAATACATTCTGGAAGGCACTGGCAGGCACCATAGCTATGTAATTTCAGAGCCATCAACTCCAATCTCACAATTTTGAGATATCCTGAAATGCTAAGAAAGGCATTGATAGACATAAAATGGAGCTCAATGGGTATATTTAATCCTGGTGTTATGAATTATGCTTTTCTTTTGTATTTAAAAATATATATATTTTAAAGTTTATTTTGAAATCAGAAATTTCAGTTGCTTCGAAATGTGACATGAACAATTTTTCAAAAAACATTTTCAGTGACTTACTCATCAACAAACCACAGAGCTACCATATCCTTAAGTTGCACATAAGTAACTGGCAGTAAAATCACAAGTAGTGGAATTTTATCATTTTTTGACTAAGTATCAATTCAGATGGGAAAAGCGGTGTGTAGTCCACCAACTCCACTGCCAGCTTTTCTTATCACATTTTTGACAACACAAACATGGAACTCGACCCCCTTCCCCATGGATGCAGTCACCAGCCCCAGGAAACATCCCCTTCACCAATTAACACAGGACCCCTCCCCTCCCCCCATAGACCTCCTCAACAGAAGACTCCCGACAGTGCCCTCTTCAACACTGGCTAAGTGCCAGGCACTGCCAGGATTCTGCCCGGGCATGACCCTTTCCCCGCTGGGGCTGTACTTACCTGTGCACCACCAGTAGGGACCATTCGCTAGGTTCGCATTTATCAAAAGCTGTTGTAAACCCCGTCAGAATGACGGGAAACCCTAACATGGAGGATGATACAGCAGTGAAGCTCACTAATGATATTTAAATGTAGGATGGTGGGGTTCCCAACTTTTCATGACGGGAACCCTATTATACCATTGGCAGAGGTCAATGGGAACGAGAAATCCTAGAGTGTAAAAGCTGTTTGGGAACTTCAGTTGGATTCTCCACCCCGACCAGCTTTCCCACCCGCCGAAATGTAAATGGTGGTGATCATGGCTAAGAAGGGTGTTGATAGCGCCATTAAGAGATCAGAATATGTAAATTACAGAACAAAGGTAAGCAGCATGTCAAATGACAAACTGAGATATATAACAGATCGCCCTAGTGCGGTGGAGGGTGGAACAGTGGTGGGGAAAAAAAGATGGAAAGCAAGATTAAAAAGTGTTGAAAAATGGAAGAATTGAAAATTTTTAAAAATTGAAAAGAAACAAAATAAATTAATGGAAATGGGGTGAAGGTGGAGGAGAGAATTCATGCTCTGAAGTTGTTAAACTCAATGTTAAATCCAGAAGGCTGTAAAGTGCCTAATTGGAAGACCAGGTGCTGTTCCTCCAGTTTGTGTTAGGCTTCACTAGAACATTGCAATATGTCAAGGACAGAAATATGGACATGAAAGCAGGATGATGTGTTAAAGTGGCAACCAAAGAAAGGTCTGGATCATGCTTGCAGACACATTGAAGGTATTCTGCAAAGCGGTCACCCAGTCTGCGTTTGATCTCTCCAATGTAGGGTAGACCACTTTGGGAGCAGCGAATGCAACAGACCAAATTACAGGAGGTGCAGGCGAAACATTGCTTCACCTGAAAAGAATGTTTAGGTCCTTTGATGGTGAGCAGGGATGGAGTAAAGAGGCAGGTGTTGCACTTTCTGCGATTGCATGGAAAGATGCTGTGAAAAGGGGGTGAGTTGTTAGGTTTGATGGAGGAGTGGACCAGGGTATCCCAGAGGGAACTGTCCCTGCAGAATGCTGACAAGGGGAGTGAGGGGAAGATGTGTTTGGATTGGCGGTAACGGTGGAAGATGATCCTTTGAATGCAGATGCTGGTGGGGGAAATGTGAGGACAAAGGGGACCCTTGTTCCTATGTTTGACCCCCATTAGGAAGGAAGAAATTGATCAAATTCCAATGATTCTCACTGGAAGTAAATTTTTGTCACATTCAGACAAGGAGAGAATCTTGCTTGACTGTGCTGATCAAATTACCAGCTGACAAACATTATCTACACTCACACATCAAAAGTGGCCATGAAGAAAGGTGCCAGAGGGCATAGTCTCCTGTACATCTGTGAACCATCAGGGAATCAATGTCGCCAGGAAAGGCAAAAGCAGTGAAATAAAATTGAAGAGAAAATTTGTGAGTAAAAGCAGATTTCTATCAGACTGATTTGATGTTTTTGTGAATGTCATTAAAATTTCAAATAACTCTAACATGCCATTGTTATTGCAGTCTGCTTATCTGATCATTTGCCCTTTTAGAATTTTTTGAAATTAACATTGAAATACATATTGCAGCCAGAATCTATGCGTGTGGATTCAAAGATGTTGACGATCGTTAATAATGGTAACACAGATGCCCACAATTGGACGCCATTGCGTATTTCCAGCTTCTTCTATTGTTATTACCAAAAGGACATGTCAGAAAAATCACAACATCTACATTATCAATAACACAATATTGCAATAAGTAAGGGAATAGAACATGCTGTTGTTATGACGTTTCTCAAAATGTGAATCATTGCAATTCAATACAAATATTAAACCAGTTACCTAATTGGTCATATTTTATTTGCACTAGTAATTTGTTATAACTATTATCTGTCTCAATTTCATCCCACAATGTGTTGCAATGTTTCACAACTGTGTTAATGTCTTTTGTGACAACTTTCAGGTTAGTCAGAACTTGATTGTTAAATCATGTTCCACCCTTTTGTGGCACATGGCCAGAATTACATCACAGGAATAGGTGAAACTCATTAGAACAATTGCATGATAATATCTGTTTATATGCCATTTCTGTAATAAGTTAAACACTGAATTTTACCCTCCGTTTAATTTTCTTAACCCCATAACATGAAGAATGAGCAAAATGTTTTGCACCATCTAGTGGTTGAAAACTATAACATTGGAGTGTTAAAATATGGAAGAATCTTTCAAAGTTACACATAATCAGTTATGAAGATAAACTGGATTTGTTGGGGCTGTTTTCTATGGAGAAGAGAAAGTCGCGAGGGGATTTGATAGAGACATTCAAAATCATGAGGGGTCTGGACAGACTAGAATGGGAGAAACTTTTCATTTGTGAAAGAATCGAGAACGAGAGGCACAGATTTTGAAACAAAAAGGACATGAGAAAATCTTTTTCATGCAGCGAGTGGCTGAGGTCTGGAATGTATTGGCTAAGAGTGTGGTGGAGGCAAGTTCAGCTGAGGCATTTAAGAGGAAATTAGACTGTTTTTGAAAAGGACCAATGTGCAGAGTTAAGAGGGGAAGTTGAGAGAATGGCACTAAGTAAATTGCTTATTCAGAGAGCCAGTGCAGACACAGTGGGCTGAATACCTTTCTTCAACGCTGTAAAAATTCTGTAATTCTGTGATTCTATTGCTACTTTTCTTACTCCTATTTTTTAGATTCTCCTACTATTGTCCTCTCCAAACAGTGCCTTCCATCATTATGGTTCATTGTCAGGGGAATGGACTATTGCTTCACAGCTGCCATTGTTGCCACTCCTTTATTTTCTGCTACAGCTCTGTTCCTGTGGATGAAACTGGTTATGCCACTTTTTCTTGCCTTACAGCATCAACTACAGATACAGACACGCCCCAGTAAAGGACCGCCCTAGCACCTTCTACCTATTGAGTAATAATAGATTGACTGAGAGTTCAGATGCTGCATTGTGTGTTATGTTTTGAATAATTATATTAGTGTTGATTTTCAGCTTGATTATGCCATATCAGTTATTGTAATTAAGGCATAACTGACCAGATGTATGGGCACAGCCTGTGTGCTGGATTTCCACACACAACATTCATAACATACATTCCCTGTTGGATGAATGTCAGGTCTAAGAAACTCCTGCTGATAACAGACAAGTGTCAATTTTGATGTTAAAATCAAGTGAAATTTTGGATGTCATAGGAACATTAGGGACAGGGATAGACAACTTAGTCCCTTGAGCCTGCTCCATCATTCAATTAGATTGCGACCGATTAGCACTTAAACTCCTTTTTTCCTTGCCTTGCTCAATATTCCTTAGATACCCTTACGCAACAACTATCTATCTCAGACTTAAGTGACCCTAGCAACTATACAGACGTTTAGGGAAGATAGTTTCAGATTTCCACCAACCTTTGTTTGAAACAATCATGTTTATATTTGGTGTGAAGCTAAGTCACCAATACAGAGATAATTGGGGACAACCACTCATTAAGCAGAATTCTCCTAACTGGGGTCATAGTGCTGGCTGGAATGTGAAGAGTTTCCCACTGCAGAGGTCAGTGGGAAAACATGCCATATCTTTCAGCTCCAACTTCATTAATTATGCAACTGGGTGTTTTGCGCCATATTCCGTAGTGGAGCAGGCCTGATGGCACATAGTCCACTGTCATATCTGGGCACCATATTGAAAAGACAACCAACATCACTGACCCACTATTGAAGAAAGAAAGTGGACCTCCTGGCAATGAAGATGGATCATGAGGAATATTCTGAGGCTGGAAGATGGACCTCCTTAATGTCAGTGAAGCTGGAAAATCCACTTGTAGGTCCACCCCCCCCCCCCCCCCCCCCCCCCACCCACTGCTGCAATGTTCCTGGGTCCAGAGTTGCCGATGGCCTTTATTCCCAACTCCAGAGGCAGCCCCAGGTATTGTTCAGGTGAGTCCTGACATCTCCACACCATATTGTTGCAGAAATGTTTTGCACCAGCATGCTTTCTCACTGGCATCATGGAGAATCGGGTGTGGGGGTAAGGTTCCAGTTGGGATTTCATCTTCATCCCATTAGCAGGGTGCAAATCAGTTTCACACCAGCTTCCAGCAGGTTTCTCAATCCACGATGGTGGGCACCAACAGGAGATCCCGTGGGAAATTCACACAGGTATAAAATTGATCTTTGGGCCTCTTGGCCGTATTCACCCCCCGCGTTTGCCATCAAACCTACTAGCAGGGGCATGGGAGAATTCTGCTCATCATGACAAATAAATCAGAGAAATTCTTTATTCCTGCTCTCTCTATGGTGACCCATGTCACAAAGTTGTGGTACATTCCATGCACTTTCAAATAGAGTGAATTGAATTGGTATGCATGATGGAGACCTCAGGACAAAGAGTAGGAGCATCCAATGACAATTTTGCCTGGAGATACTTGCTGTCCTTTCAGCCTTTTCTCTTACATGCATGTACTTAGCTCTTTCATGGTTAAGAATGAGGATGTTTATGGATCCTGTCTGTTTTCTCGACTGGATATGTTGGAGCTGTAGAGTTTTGCTACGATGGAATTGCTATGCTTTGTATAGTCTAGTCTGTTTGCTGTTTAGTATACAGACCTCCCTGGGTTGTAGCTTCTCTAGGTTGGTAGTTCAATCTAATGTATGCCTCGCACTGCTAGCCACTAAGAATGATTGAGAGCAGCCTATCACCTGTCTGATTTTTGAAGAAGCTACTATTTCTTTTCATTTTTAATGTAATTTAATGCACTTTTTCCCTTTTCCTGTCTGGTTCTCAATGGATTTTGTTCATTTTCTTTTATTCTTCCATTGGTGTGGGTGTTGCTGAAAAGTCCAGCATTATTGCCCGTCCCTAATTCCCTTGAATTGATTGGCTGAGGAAGTTATTTCAGAGAGCAGTTAAGAGTCACCCACATTATTTTGGGTCTGGAGTCACATGTACACCAGCCAGATAAGAATGGCAGGTTTCCTTCCCTGAGGGGCATTAGTGAACCAGATGGATTTTTGACCACAGCTGATGGTAGTTTCATGGTCACAGTGTTACTGAGTTTAATTTTCAGTTCCAGATTCTATTAATTGAACTTAAATTCCACAAGCAGCTGTGATGGGATTTGAATCCAAAGCATTAGCCTGGACCTCTGTATTGCTCATCCGGTGACATTACAATGACACCACCATCACCCCCCAATATTTACACTGAAATATTAGAATGGGGTGGGGTGGGGGGTGGCGGGGGGGAGCGTATTGTCGACTGTTCCAACAGCTGCTAACCCACCGGGGCCTTAAAATGATATTCAGTGTGTCAAAAAGAATAGTACTGAAATAACTATATCCCCACACCAGTAGATGGTTACGGTTGGAGAATACTACAAATCCATTGCTATAATAGATGTTTATCTTGTTATTTTCTTAAATCCAATACCCCTTGCCAATCTGGTTTTGAATTCAATGCGATGTGGAGATTTTACTAATATAGAGATTGGGCCCTCCAGTTTTCTTTCCATCTCCAGTACATTACACTGCAATTATCTCTGTGTGACAGCTCTCCTCAGATACCACTCAACACAGTGGCTCAGCATTTGTAGTTCTGAGTCACTAGTACCGTCAAGCTGTTTCTTGAGAGATGATTAGATTTAGTGACCAAAGTAAACTCAGGGTAGGAGCCATTATGACATAATGGATTTGGCAGCAAGGAATGACTCAATGCATTAACCAGCTTATTGTTGTCTACTGTTTTGCAGCTACATTTTCCACCACTCCCGGCTGATAATGTCATGTTACTGATTTGTTTTCCACCTGGAGTAGCTGTCAATTCTATCGGAAGTAATATGTTTTGTTCCTGTACTTTATATAGACTGAAGAATTTCAAAACAAAATGTACGCGGATTGTAATTTGCCGTCAAATTAAATCAGAATATCTGTTGATGGGGGGGTCATATGACCTAAGTGCTGGAGCGGCTGTGTTTTCACAAGCTCTGGAGCCACTCATTTCTTAACCCGTTTTGTTATCCTGATGCACAATTATCCAATCCTGATGTATATAACCTGTGCTATGATCCTAGAAGGCCCTGGCTAAATTTTGGAGCCAAGTTATGTCAAGATAATCCTTGTTTGATCGAGGTAGTCGGAGACGACAAGGATGGGGCTCAATGGCAGTTTCAACTGGTGAGCAGGCCAATGCCTCAGCAATGTTGCTGACATCAAGATGAGGGCCACCATTATAAGTGATTAGCCATCTGTCTCCCTGGACGATGTTCTAGGGTATATTCATAGACACCGAACAGCAGTGCCCAGCGTTGGGTCGAGTTGATGTGATGGGAGGAATTGCCTTGCTTTCTGCAAAGAGGCCCAACAGAGGTTTGTGGTCTGTCACTGTAGTGAAATACCAACCATAGACATATTGGTGAAATGTTGTCACCATGAATACCATGGCCAAACCGTCATTCTCAATCTAGGTGTACTTCCTTTCTGCATGCCGTGGCCTGCTCACCAGTTGAATGCATTGAAGCATACATGATTGGATGTTCTGCCCCATCATCCCAATGGTGTGACAATACCGCTCCTATTCCGTAGGGGAAGGCAATGCAGATTACGATAAGTGATCTCAGGGGGTCATAATGGGCTAGTATATTTGTTGACAGCAATTGCAATTTAATACTTGTAAAGGCTTTCTCTTGTAGCATTTGCCATGACCTTGGAGGACACAGAGGGTGCTAGCAGGGTCACCAGATTTGGTATGAATTTCCTGCAGTAATTTATGAGACCTAGGAACATCTTCAACTCTGTTGGATTTCTTGGAGTCAGAGCCCTTTTAATGGCCTTCACTTTCTCTTCGACAGGTGTAGTTCATTCTTGTTGACTCTGTACCTATTAATTCAGTTATCTGGAACACACATTTTTCCCTGACACCAGCCTCAGAGAAACGCAATAAGATTTCCTTCAAACTCTCCAAATATTATTTTACAGTAGCTCCTGAGATTAAAATGCCATCAGATAGACTGCAACTCTGGACACCCCTTGAAGGATGTTCTCCATCACATGAAAAATGGCGCAAGTCGAAGACAACCCAAAAGGCAAGCAAGTGTATTCATACAGTCCTTTGTGAGTATTTATGGTGACGTACTTCCCAGATGACATCTTAAGCTGTAGTTGGAGGTAGACGTGACTCATATCTAATTTGGAAAATATCTGACCCCCAGCCAGTTTCGCATACAAGTCTTCTATACATGGCATAAGGTATCTGTCAAAGCAGGAAGCACCGTTGACCATCAATTTATAATCCCCACAGAGAAGGATCGAGTTGTTGGATTTTAAAACTGGGACTACTGGCACAGTCTATTCTGCAAATGTTACTCAGTATAGAATACCAAGTTCCTCTGGACGTTCCAATTCAGCCCCTCCCTTGGTATACAGGGCATGAGGACTGACCATGCCTTGAAGTATTTAGCTGTGGCTGCTGGGTCCAAGTAGATCTTGGCCCTGGCACCTTTAATCTTCCCGATGCCTTCTTGGAACACTTCTGGATACTTCCCAATTACTTTGTATAGATTGCCAATGCCCATTTTGAAGATGTTGCCAATTAAGGCAGATTTTCTGTAGCCGGTCCTTTCCCAAAAGGTTGGGCCTCTATTAAAGGGACTTGGACTGTCAGTTGTCCATGTGTAACTGAGGTTACAGTGGTCCCAATAATATGTAAGGGCTCCCCCGTGTACATGGTCAATCTAGCCTTGGTGTCTCACAGGCTTAAAGGCAAGATACCCATTCAGAGTTTCCAAGGTGTGTTCCCCAATGATAGATACTGTGGCACCTCTGTCTACCTCCATGTCTAGGGGGTGGCCATTTATCTGGTGTTTAATCTTGATTGTGGTCAATTCTGGTGCAGTGTTGCAATTTAGTTGTATCAATTTCTCATCCTTGGGTTGATTTACTTGCAAAGCTCTGTCTTGAGGTGGCTTCGCCCTTCAGCCTGGGCGATAAGCATTTTGCCTGTTTCAGTAGCCTTGTCTGGGGCGGACCCTATGACTACAAGTACAGCATAGATGTGCTTGCTCCTCACAATATTGAGGAGAAACTTCCCGTCCCATTCCAGAATCTCGCAGCCTCCTTATCCAATTGCCCTTCCTTGGCAACAAATGGGAAACCCGAGTATTATCCAATGTGGACTTGGTTTTGCAGTATGGGGGTCACCCAAGGCTGAGGACAGTGCCATCTATGGACCCATGAAGCTCCTGGGCCCCTTTCTCCACATTTACTTGAGATAGGGTCAGTTCTATGGCTTTCTTAATGTCCAGATTTGGCTCAGTCAGTAATTTTCTTTGGGTCACTATATATTTTTTTCCACAAAACAAGCATTCCCTTAACATTTCCAGAAGTGCTGACCTGTACACAGTGTCCAGCCAATTTCTGCAATCTTGTCAAAAATTCAGTGACTGGTCCCCCAGAAAGTCTATTTGCCGTGTTAAGCCTATTAGTGCTGTAATATAACATATGGTTTGAGGGCACAGTAGTTTGCTACTATATCTATCAGTTCAGTAAAGGATTTTGAATTTGGGGCAACGGGTAGGTTAAACTCTTTATGATGCTGAAAGTTGGGGCCCCACAAGCGGTCAGCAAGATGACTTTTTGCCAGTTGTCCCCTTCTGTCCTATTTGCCCTGAAAAAGTATCTAATTTGCTCGGCTTACTAGGGTCAATCCTCCACACCCACATCATGCAGTTCCTGTGAAAGTATTGATGGAAAAATCTGTGTTTGGCGTCTATTGGTAAATCTTGCTGCTCCTCTCTTTCTCTAGGGCTTCCTTTCTTTATCTAGGTTGGAGGAGGTGGTGGGGGAGAGGGGGATTACTAATATAGACTGATTTGTTATCATTAATCCTGGAGGGTTTCCCTTGTCTTTTTGGGAGGAGGAGGGTCATACTCTGTTGATAGGTGTCTTGACTATTCTTCTCTTTGTTAATGGGGTTTCCTTGTTGGAAAATGGTTTAAGTATTCCAGTGATTGGAAGCCTGATCTGTGCCTCAGATATGGCTGGAGAGGAGGGAGGTTTGTTGTGTTGAGAGCTTGGACGAGGTGTATGAATCCTTGGCTTACTGGTTCCAGTACATGAGAGCATAGGCTAATGCGCCACATCCTGTGCTGATAGTGGTATCCTGAGGTTTCCCACCCTTTTTCTGGGTTATCTTACCATTGCTTAGAGGTCCTGGGATGTTGAGTTCAGACCCGGTTAGTTCTAGATTTCCCACAAGGGATCCCATATCTTGTGTAGTTCTGTCCCTGTTATCCTGAGGAAGAGGGTGTGCAACATGGGGTCATGTGCTCATGGTTTTACCCCGTTATCCTGAGATCCCCACTCTTCTTTGTATACCTTCTTTATCTGTGCGAGAAGAGATGTCAACCACAACGATTGCAGTGATTGATAATTGGAATTATTTGTATGAATATTCATTGGTCTTTCCTGTATGTTTATGTGGAATAATGGTCACTCTGTCATTAAAATAAAACAAAATAAAGTTTATTTATTAGTCACAAGTATGGCTTGCATTAACACTGTAATGAAGTTACTGTGAAATTCCACTAGTTGCCACAGTCCTTTTCGGGTCAATGCACCTAACCAGTATGTCTTTCAGAATGTGGGAGGAAACCGGAGCACCCAGAGGAAACCTACGGAGACATGGGGAGAACGTGCAAACTCCACGCAGACAGTGACCCAAGCCAGGAATCGAACCCGGGTCCATGGTGCTGTGAAGCAGCAGTGCTAACCACTGTGCTGCTGTGCTGCCCACTGTACTGCACTGTACAATCTACTGTACTAGATTTGGTAGATTTTGGGCATTTGTTGTGTTTTGTGACAATTGTAAAATGGAAAACTTTGAATAAAAATATTCTTAAACAAAAATCTGTTGATATGCCAATTATGTTTATATAAATCATGCTGCAAATAATATTCATATTTGTTACAGATCTCTTGTGGGACATTCCACTGAGAATACAGAGCTCCCCTTTATAACCTTGAAAATTTAAAAGCTTGCTAAAAATAGACCAGCAAGCTAAGTTTTGCTTGGCAGTCAAAAAATTAAGCTGAAGTCCAGAAGACTCTGAATTCCTCGTGACCCCAGCTGTGCAAACAAAACAGCTATCACTGGAGTTGGAGTCAAAATGTCTGATAACAAACTGGATTTACAACTATTAAAGACTCAAAGTGGCAAAAGAGATACTGTTAGTGTTCTGAGTCACAGTTAGGAACCAGACTTTGAAAGATAAAATAAATTGTTTTCTTCCTCCAAGATTAAGAAACTGACAGCTTGTCTGCATCATACGGTATATATTATGTACGTAGAATATAAATATAAAATCTATAGCATTGTATGTCACATTTGGCAATAAATATGCCCAGAAATTCAGCTGAGCCCTTTTTGCGATTCATGGTGGGCTCATGATTTATTTCCTGCACCAGAAAGGTGAGACCTCAGGACTCATTTCAGAGGAGATTTGAGACTGTAGATGAAGGGGAGTGCAAAATTGGGCTGCTGCTGGCATTACAGATGCCCTCAGGTGACTGGAAACTGGATCTGGAATCAGGTTGGTGCCAGGGGAGGTGGGGTGATGGGTCAGGGGGGGTGGTCAGGTTATGGAAGTGCAGGATCCCACCTCCAATCTGACTGGTCAGTCTCTTTTTCTGATTGCCGATATTTTTCTAAATAATGAATGAAAGTGTTCATTCAGAAAGAAAAGATTAAAAACACTTTTTATAATGTCCCTTTGATTTTTCTTCTGAGTTGTTGCAGAAACATCTAGGAGATTAATTTTTAATTGTTCGAAGCTTCAGAACATCTCTGGGGATTTGGCATGTAGGCCTTGCTGTGTGTAAAGTGCCTGCTAACTTAACCTATATTATTATGATTATTATGCTTGTTTTATTGGCTGTGAAGCACTGTGGAATGTCATAAGATTATGAAGGGCACTTAACGCAAGTTCTTCTATGTACAAAAGCTGAATCAGCTTTTGTACATAGAAGAACTTGCAAAACTTGCAGAATCAGCTTTTGTAAATTATCACATGATGATCACAGTAACGTATTGTATATTCATTGTCATTGACTGGAAGACTGCTTATCATTTCTTCTGGATTGTGGTAAACCACTGTTAGCTTATTGCCTGTGTGTGTGTGACATGCCTGGACACGTCCCTGCCGGCCCAGCCCGGGACTCCTCCACCCCCCCCCCCCCCCCCCCCCCGCCCCGGGTCCAGGTATAAAGGTGACTGCTCCCCATCCCCCTGCCTCAGTCTCGGGACCAGTTCATCGGCATGGGTGTGCTCCAAGTCCTTTGCTAATAAAAGCCTATTTGTTCTTGCATACAAACTAGTCTTTGCTTGATTGATAGTACATCAATTTTATTAGCAAAAGTTTTGGGATGGAGCAGATACTAAAACCCGATAGACTTGAATTGGATCCTCAAGCTGTGGAAAGAAGGGCCATTACGTGAAGGTATGCAGGGCGAAATCGACCTCCAAGCCCAGTAGCACCACGTGCGACCCGCGGGGGCCGCCATCTTGGGCGCCGTCAGCCGCGTCGCAAAATCCAACGGTGGCTTCGATTACGCTGGAGTAATCCAGGCCTCACCAACTCGCCAGGTCCATGATGGACATCGAGGTAAATGGTTGCACTACAAACTGTTTATTTGACTGTGGGAGTATGGAGAGCTTTATTCACCCGAATACAGTGAGTCGCTACGCCCTTTCAGTACTGCCAGTGAAGCAATCGATCTCCATGGCTTCAAAGTCCCACTCGGTGGATGTCCTCGGGTACTGCGTGGCGACCCTGACTGTACGAGGCACAGTGTACAAACATTTCAGGCTCCTCGTGCTGCCACACTCTGCGCTGCCGTACTCCTGGGGCGAGATTTCCTATGTCACCTTAAGAGCGTCACCATGGAGTATAATGGGCCTTTTCCCCTGCTCTCCGTTTGCAATCAGCAGTTCTTAGATCGCCCACTGCGTACCACCTGCAGCCTCTCGACCCTTAAAGTCGCCCCTCCCTCACTGTTTGAAAATCTCACCCCCCGACTGCAAGCCCATCGCCACCAAGAGCAGACGGTACAGTGCTGGAGACAGGGCTTTTATCAGGTCCGAAGTACAATGGCTCCTGGGGGAGGAGATCATCGAGGCCAGTACCAGCCCCTGGAGAGCGCAAGTAATAGTTGTTAAGACTGGGGAGAAACATCGCATGGTCATTGACTACAGTCAGACCATTAACTGATACACGCAGCTGGACGCGTACCCCTTCCCCGCATATCTGACATGGTTAATCAGATTGTGCAATATCGGGTGTTCTCCACCATCGACTTAAATTCTGCATACCACCAGCTCCCAATCCGCCCGGAAGACTGCCAATATACTGCCTTCGAGGCGGATGGCCGCCTCTATCACTTCCTTAGGGTCCCCTTCGGCGTCACAAATGGGGTCTCAGTTTTCCAGCGTGAGATGGACCGAATGGTAGACCAGAACGGGCTGCAGGCCACCTTCCCGTACCTGGATAACATCACCATCTGCGGCCATGATCAGCAGGACCACAACGCCAACCTCCACAAATTCCTCCACATCGCCACACTCCTAAATCTGACCTATAATAAGGAGAAGTGCGTATTCCACACACATCGCCTGGCCTTGTGTTGTGGAAAACGGGGTCATCGGTCCCGATCCTGACCGCATGCGTCCCCTCCTGGAACTTCCCCTCCCCACCAGCCTCAAAGCACTGAGGAGATGCCTGGGCTTCTTCTCGTATTACGCCCAGTGGGTCCCCAATTATGCAGATAAAGCCCGTCCGCTCATCAAATCCACCTCTTTTCCCCTGACGGCAGAGGCCCACCTGGCCTTCGACCGCATCAAAGCAGACATCGCGAAGGCCACGATGCACGCTGTAGACGAATCCAATCTGTTCCAGGTGGAGAGCGATGCGTCTGACTTCGCCCTAGCCACAACCCTTAACCAGGTGGGCAGACCCGTGGCCTTCTTCTCACGAACCCTCCAAGGCCCTGAAATTCGACACTCCTCTGTCGAGAAGGAGGCCCAAGCCATAGTGGAAGCTGTACGGCACTGGCGCCACTACTTAGCTGGTAAATGATTCACCCTACTCACGGACCAACGGTCAGTTGCATTCATGTTTAACAACACGCAGCGGGGCAAGATCAAAAATGATAAAATATTGAGGTGGAGAATCGAGCTTTCCACCTACAATTACGACATCTTATACCGGCCCGGGAAGCTCTATGAGCCCCCAGACGCCCTGTCCCGGGGAATAAATGCCAGCGCACAAATAGACCAATTGCAGACTCTCCACAACAACCTCTGCTACCCGGGGGTCACCAGGTTTTTTCACTTCATTCAAGCCCGTAACCTGCCCTACTCCATTGAGGGAGTCAGGTCTATAACCAGACACTGCCAGGTCTGCGCAGAGTGCAAGCCGCACTTCTATCGGCCAGACAGAGCACACCTCATAAAGGCCACCTGCCCTTTCGAACGCCTAAGCGTCGACTTCAAATGCCCCCTCCCCTCTTCTGACCGCAACATATACTTCCTCAACGTCATTGACGAATATTCACGTTTCCCCTTCGCTATTCCCTGCCCGGATATGACCTCGGCCACAGTCGTCAGGGCCCTGCACATCCTCTTCACCCTATTCGGTTTCCCTAGCTATATTCATAGTGACCGGGGATCCTCCTTTATGAGTGATGAGCTGCGACAGTACCTGCTCTCCAAAGGCATAGCCTCGAGTAGGACCACCAGCTACAACCCCAGGGGGAACGGACAGGTAGAGAGGGAAAACGCGACAGTCTGGAAGGCCGTTTTACTAGCTCTGAGATCTAAAGGTCTTCCAGTCACCCGCTGGCAAGAGGTCCTCCCTGATGCACTACACTTGATTAGATCACTCCTTTGCACAGCTACCAATGCTACCCCTCATGAAAGAATGTTTGTTTTCCCCAGAAAGTCCTCTCCGGGGACCTCACTACCGTCGTGGCTGACGTCCCCAGGCCCTGTCCTGCTCCGGAAGCACGTGAGGACCCATAAGTCGGACGCCCTGGTCGAAAGGGTCCAACTCCTCCACGCCAACCCCCAATACGCCTATGTGGCGTACCCCGACGGGCGGGAGGACGCGGTCTCCATTTGAGACCTGGCACCCGCAGGTGCCCCAGGGACCACGACGACTCACAACCCCGCACCCCCAACCCCCGTATACAGCACGCCTGAGTCCCAGAAGCCACCACCACGCACCTGACAATCGGAAGGGACTACAGATGACTCGAGCGACTACGGCCTGGCGCCTGAACCAACACCGCGGCCACCGGAACCGACACCACAACCGGCACTACGGCGGTCGCAGCGACAGATCAAGCCCCTAGAGAGACTAAATTTGTAAATTTGTAATTCTATAAATATCGTTCCAAACACCTCACCCCCACTGGACTCTTTTTTAAAAGCAGGGGGTGAATGTGGTAAACCACTGTTAGCTTATTGCCTGTGTGTGTGTGTGTGTGTGTGACATGCCTGGGCATGCCCCTGCCGGGCCTGCCCGGGACTCCTCCCCCCCCCAGTCCAGGTATAAAGGTGACTGCTCCCCACCCACCTGCCTCAGTCTCTGGACCAGTTCATCGGCATGGGTGTGCTCCAAGTCTTTTGATAATAAAAGCCTATTTGTTCTTGCATACAAACTAGTCTTTGCTTGATTGATAGTGCATCATGGATCATATAAAAGAGTGAATCCATCTTGTACCCCTCATTTCTATTGGTTGTTCAGAAAAGAATGGACTCTGGAGATTCTGGCAGTTCACTGCACCCATTCTCATATCCTAACCTGACTCCATTATGGTACTTTAATTATTCAAGCACCAGGTCAGAAACACCCACTCGGGAGGGTATAAATTGTGAGACAGAGAGTATGTTGCAGATTGAACAGAATTTAACAGGAGACACTGTGTGAGAAGAAACCAGCTGCCTATTACTGATGGAGACAGCAGAAATGATGGCCCCACCACTGAGTTTACCAGGGCATAGATTTGATGTTCAGACAGTGTGGAAAACTCTCCTGTGTTGAAGGTAATGGATAAGTTTGATGAATCCATGATCTGCATCTGTAGTACAATGAAGTAGGTATGAGACTAAACTAGTAAATGTAGCAGTCACAAGGTCATTGCAGTGACACACATTAAGGTTCCTCAGTTGTTTGTTGCTTCTGGATTGGCAGACATAACAGATTTCATAGATTCTATTGTGCATTCTTGCTAAATAGCTCATTGGATCTGTTTTCTCACAAACTATCAGCCCAACTGAGACCATGCCCAATATAGGTGGGTCACATGAAATGATTGGAAATATTACTGCTTCTCTTGATAGTGATAACTATGCTGACTCAATACAGCCCATCTCAAATGCCAGCACTGAGGAGAACCATTGGACTGGACCCAGTAGAAAATAGAATAGGACAGCCGAATAATCATAGAAATCATAGAAACCCTACAGTGCAGAAGGAGGCCATTCGGCCCATCGAGTCTGCACCGACCACAATCCCACCCAGGCCCTACCCCCACATATTTTACCCACTAATCCCTCTAACCTACACATCCCAGGACTCTAAGGGGCAATTTTTTAACCTGGCCAATCAACCTAACCCGCACATCTTTGGACTAAGCTTCTTCAAGGGCAACAATCCTGAAATAAGCACTATTTCAGTCCATGAGTACAGTTCAAGTTACCAGCCTGAAAATCCCCTGACACTGAAGTAGCATCATGGAGAAGTAAGAGATTAGGTTCACATATAGAACATAGAACAGTACAGCACAGAACAGGCCCTTCGGCCCACGATGTTGTGCCGAGCTTTATCTGAGACCAAGATCAAGCTATCCCACTCCCTCTCATCCTGGTGTGCTCCATGTGCCTATCCAATAACCGCTTAAATGTTCCTAAAGTGTCTGACTCCACTGTCACTGCAGGCAGTCCATTCCACACCCCAACCATTCTCTGTGTAAGAACCTACCTCTGATATCCTTCCTATGTCTCCCACCACGAACCCTATAGTTATGCCCCCTTGTAATAGCTCCATCCACCCGAGGAAATAGTCTTTGAACGTTTTAGGCACAAGGTAGATGTGGGGATAATAATTAATAATGGTTCATAAGGAAGGCACAATTAGTAAATGGGGAAAACATTTGGTATATTGTCAGATGGTTTCTTTGTACTTTATGCCAGACTCGGTGCTATCTAACCTCTCTTCTCTCTGGATTCATTCTTCCACAAAGCATAGAAATGATGCAATTCCAAGAAGGAAATCCAATATTTAATCACAACATCAGTCCCACTTGAAATCTGTGCCATTCTTTTTAATACCAGATAACTTAGTATCATTTCCGGCCCACCATAGCGGATGCAGAGAGCCAGCCAAAAGTCCATTGATTTTGGCGGCTCCGCTAGGTTCAACCAGTGGGCAGAACCAGAAAATCCTACCCCCTGGTCTAATGGAAATTGCTTCCAAGTTTCATGGTTCTGGAGGAACACTGTATCTTTTATGCAGTGACTTCTAATCTTCACAATGTTCCCAGGAGGAGGGAATTAAGTGGAAATGGAGGGAAATGTCAGAATTATGCTACAGCAACCATTGTACCTTTCACATGAATAATAATGATGAGGTGCTTCAGTTTGGTCAGGCAAAAATGGACTCTTAATGCACAACTCCACCTTCATCTACAAACAATGGAGCAGACTCAGAGCAGATAGATGCAGATTATAGCAGGGTTGTCACAAGGAAATAATGTTGACCAGTTTTTGAGACAGTTGAAAGAGCACGTTACCACATTTCTCTTACCATACCATCCAAATTTGGGCTGCTTATTCTTGGAAAATCTCGGCTGATACCCATGTTCTGTTTAGTAGAATACTTCGAAAAGGTTTGAGGCAATATAGAAGAGGAATAACTGCCAAATTTGCTAATGTTTGTTTTCATTCGATTATTTCTAAACCACACTACCCATTTCATATATAAAATACAATATTCAATATAAAATAAAAGATGCTTTGCTATATTTTTGTAATTGTTTGCATTTTCAATTACACATGACTCCAATAGTGTACATATGTGGTGGAAACAGGTTAATTCTCCGTGGTTGTATTTTTAGAACATTTAAATGTTCTCTCTTTAGATGAGCTTGGAATAATTTCAAAGGACACCATCTGCAAGGAATCAAACCAAGGACTGGAAGCACAAAGTCCGCCACAGCACAAGCACCCACAGTCAACGCAGGGAATGCACACAGAAGCGTATGTCACAGCACCATACACAAATTGAGCCCTCACCAATTTCAAAGGATATAGCACTGTTAGATGAGGAAGCATCTGCTCGTCTTTCTTTCCAAATCTGAAGGAGAAGAAGGCCACTGGGAAAAAATAAGGAAAACACGTGAACAAGCCTCATTGTCCCTTTCAGGGAAAGGAATTCAGTTGCATCAACAGGATGTGGGAAAAACTGCAATAAAAGTAGAGATTTATGATGTTCAATGTAATATTTCACTTTACATATCAGAAGTACAGATACATGTAAATCTTGCAAAGTTAGTAACTTACATGATGTGTGCTTTGCAGATATTTAATCCACTATGTAAATTTGTTGATGCCTAGCGATGTGTAAAATGCAGATTGATTTACTATAGTCCACATCCTGTTGATCCAACAGAATTCCATTCACTAAAGGTAGGGACAATGAGGTCCTTTCATATGTCTTCTGTATTTTGTCCCTGTGGCCTTCTTCTCCTTCAGACTTGGAAAGAAAACTGGGCAAATGTATCCACTGTTTAAATGGCAATGGTTTGGCCAAAAATATGGATAGCTTGCAAAAGTCATTCTTGGCCTTAATTACAAAGTTACTCAGATACCTTTCATGATTGTGGTCTGGAGGCACTCAAGAACAGACACGATTAACTCTGCTGTTCTTTTGCGAGATTGCTGCTGAACTCCAAAACATATTTATTTTTACCCAAAAATGAATATTTCAGTGGCTAGCAACTACTAAGCTCAAAACAACTACCTGAATTAAGACTTAAAAGACCAAGATTTAAGAATAGTTCAATGCAATATTTCAACCACACAATGAACAAACTCTAATATCTGTTAAACTTTGAACCTTGATAATACTAATCTGATGATGAGTTCATTGTTCTACTCTGTTCTTTCTATCATGATTAGCATTTTTATATTCAGTGATTGATTGTAGAACTCACCTCAATTTGGCTATTGGCCATGATGGAAGTTGATTTTTAAATAAATAAACCTTTTATACATAAATAATGAAACATCAACTGACATTAAGAGGCAAATTTTAATAGCCTCAGAAAATGAAACTGCAAATACTGTCCTAACTGACTCAATTTCTCCTCATATACCAGTCCCGCCTTCCCAGGAATCAGTCTGGTAAATCTTTGCTCCCTCTATAGCAAGAGCATCCTTCCTCAGATAAGGAGACCAAAACTACACACATTATTCCAGATGTGGACTCACCAAGGCCATGTACAATTCCATCAAGATATCCTGTACTTGAATCCTCATGCTATGAAGGTCAACATACCATTTGCCTTCTTTACCGCCTGTTGCCCCTGCATGCTTATCTTCAGCAACTGGTGTAGGAGGACACGCTGGTCTTGTTGCACATTATCCTCTCAATTTATAACCATTCAGATAATAATCTGCTTTCCTGTTTTTGCTACCTCACATTTATCCACATTACTGCATCTGCCATGCATTTGCCCACTCATTCAGCTTGTCCAAATCACACTGAAGGATCTCTGCATCTTCTTCACAGCTCACCTTCCCACTCAGCTTTGTGTCATCTGCAAATTTGGAAATATCATATTTAGTTCCCTCATCTAAATCATTAATATATATTGTGAATAGTCGGGGTCCTAGCACCAATCCCTGCAGTATCCCACGAGTCACTGCCTGCCATTTGGAAAAAGATCTGTTTATTCCTACTCTTTATTTCCTGTCTGCAAACCAGTTTTCTATCCATCTCAGTACATTACCCCCAATCCCATATGCTTTAATATTACACCCTAATCTCTTATGTGGGACTTGTCGAAAGCCTTCTGAAAGTCCAAGTACCCCACATCCACTGACGCCCCCTCATCAACTCTACTAATTACATCTTCGATAAATTCCAGTACATTTGTCAAGCTTGTAAATCCTTTTGTAAATCCATGCTGACACTGTCTGATTCTACCACTGTTTTCCAAGTGTTCTGCTATAAATCTTTAATAATGGACCCTAGAATTTTGCCCATGACTGACATCTGGCTGACTGGTCTATAATTCCCTGTTTTCTCTCTACCTTCTTTTCAAATAGTGGGGTTACATTCGCTACCTTGTGTACCATGACCATTTGCTGTTCACCCTCCCCCTTCAGATTGTCCTGTAATCACTCGGAGGTATCCTTGACCCGAGCACCAGAGAGGCAACATACCACCCTGGAGTCTCATTTGCAGGCACAGAATCATCTATCCATTCTCCTTATGATTGAATTCCTTATAACTATTGCATTCCTACACTTATCACTCCATCCTTATGCAACAGAGCCATCGTGGTGTAACAATTTTTTCTGTTGCTGCTTTGCCCTTTGCATTCCCCTCAACAGTATCCAAAATGGTATATCTGTTTTGCAAGGGAATAGCCACAGGAGATTCCTGCACTGCCTGCCTGTTCCTCTTGCTTTGCCTGGCGGTCAGCCATTCCCTTCCTACCTATGGAGACTGAGACTGCGATGTGACCACCTCTCTATATGTGCTGTACACGATACTCTCCACCTCACAGATGCTCCACAGTGTCCCCAACCGCCGCTCCTGCTCCAAAACGTGGGTTTCCAGGAGCTGTACCTGAAGACACTTTCTGCTTTGAGCTTTGCTGCCATGACTTGCACCTTTAAATTAAACCTTTGGAAGATGTTTAAAATAAAATAATATCAATTACTCTAGGGCCATTCTTGCCCAGTCCTTGTTATTACAGAAAAAAGCCCCTACAAACTATAAACACTAAGTAACCTTACAAACCGTAAGTGATAAAAGTAGCAAATTCTTAAGCGACCCTATCCACCACTTACCAATCAGCTCTCTCCCTTGTAGCCTCTACTGCTCCAGCATGGCAAGACCACTCTCTGAGGATTTAAAAAGTTGGAAAGCAAAGAAAATAAAACAAAAGTGCCTCTTTACCCTCTGTTCCCAATTCCCACAATGCTCCAAAATTCCTGATACCCACACTTTAGCTGTGTCTCACTCACAATGTGCTCTCTCCCACTGCTCGTGCGCAAGGCTCACTGTCAGCTCATAGGAGAGGAAGGTTGTACACCAGTCCTACTGCAGTGTGGCAGTGACTTAAAAATCACTGATGGGCATTAACACAGAAATGCTTGGTGCATTGGCAGGCCTGTCTGGCACCATGGAGAAATCCAACACCAATCTTGCTCAGGGCTTTGCTCAGAGCTTGAAGCCCATCCTTTTGAGCTTGAAAATGTTGGAAACTCCATTACCGCACCTGTGGGTCCAAACATGATGGAAAATCCAGTGCCGATGTCTCAGCTTCTACTGCCGCACCAACAGAAGCCACCAACATCTGAGTGCTGCAGTTGAAGCTCAGATTGAAATCATGTCGTCACGCAAGATGAGACTGCTACCATCATGGCTGGGGATACCAGTGTTCAAAGGGGATTGCAGGGTCTGAAAGTCATCCAGCAATCTGTGGTACAATAGATGACAAAGATTGCTGAGGCAATGCCCCAGGGAAGTAGCAGAGGCATCATTGAAATCAAACCTGCTGTCCTCTGTCAGGATGTCAACATTCATCAGCTCAAACTGTCAATCTGTCAGTCAGCATTGTGCTGAGACTACTGCCACCCATTCCAGGGTGGTGGAATCCAACGTCAATACTTCCAGGGCCAGTGTTGTGCAAAGTAATCTTGCAAGGCCATCTCACCATGTCAGCAACCTTCCATCAACCATTTTGCAGTCATTGGGGTAGCACTACATAGCAACACTCAAACCATAAATCCATAGAAAAGTTACAGCACAGAAGGGGGCCATTCAGCCCATCTTGTCAATGCTAGCCTGAGGACACCCAGGTGCCCTTTTCAATCTCATCTTCCTGCACTCGGCCCATAGCCCTGCAGCTTATAGCACTTAAGATTTTAAGGTCTCTGTCTCCACCACTAACTCAGGCAGTGAATTCCATATACCCATCACCCTCTGCATAAACAAGTACTTCCCCATGGCTGCTCTACACAAACTGTAAGACAGAAAAGCCAAGACGCATGTAACACAGCCACCCAGGGAGTGGACAAGGTGATTATTTGACTTTTGTATGGAATGTTGAATAATTTGATTAATAAAGTTGGTTTGGAATGTTTGTTTTTCCATGGTTTTTGTTTCAATATTGTGTCTAAGAGTAAACTGAGATGATCACTGACAGAGAGTAGGTAAAGTGTGGGACTATGGTTGCATGAGGAATTGAGTTGCATTCACAGGTGGGATGTGCTGATCAGACAGCATGGCTGGAAAGGGAATACGAACATGCAAATATATAACTTATGAAATAGGAAGAGGAGTATGCCACTCAGCCCACTAAATTTGCTCTGACATTCAAAAAGATCAAGGCTGATCTGATTGTAACCTCCCACTTACCCCAATAACCTTGATCCCCTTGTTTATCAAAAATCTATCTAACTCTGCCTCAAAAATTTTCAAACTCTGTTTCCACTGCCTTTTGAGTAAGAACATTCCAAAGACTCATGGCCTTCTGAGAGAAATAAATTCTCCTAATCTCTGTCTTAAATGAATAGCCCCTTATTTTTAAATAGTGCCCCTAGTTCTAGATTCTCTCACAAGAGGAAACATCCTCTCCACATCCACTCTTGTCAAGACCCTCAGGATCTTATCTGCTTCAATCAAGTCACCTCTTACTCTTCTAAACTCCAGTAGATACTAGCCTAACCTGTCCAATCTTTTCTCACAAGCCAACCCTCCCTATTCTTGGTATTAGATTAATAAACCTTCTCCAAACTGCTTCTACCATGTTTATATTCTTCCTTAAATAAGGAGATCAATACTGTACACAGTACTCCATATGTGGTCTCACCAGTATCCTATACAACTGAAGCATAACTTCTCTACTTTTATATTCAATTTGCCTTACAATAAATTATAACATTCTATTAGTTTTCCTAATTACTTGCTGTACCTGCACACTAGCCTTTTGTGATTCATGCACAAGACATACAGATCCCTCTGCATCTCAGAGTTCTACAATCTCTCACCATTTAGGTAATATACTTCTTTTTTATTCATTCTGCCAAAATGGACAACTTCAAATGTACCCACATTACATTCCATTTGTCAGGTCTTTGCTTACTCACTTAACCTATCTATATCTCTTGTAGCCTCCTTGTGTCCTCTTAACAACTTACTTTCCTACTTATCTTTGTGTCATCAGTAAATTTAATGACCATAACTTCGGCCCCTTCATCAAAGATATTGATATAAATTGTAAAAAATTGAGGTCACAGAAATAAATCAAGGGAATTTTGGAAAATTAAAACCAATCCATCAACTATCTCATCTAAGGCCCTAGGATGAAGTTCATCAGGACCTGGGGATTTGTCAGCCCATAGCTCCATCACTTTGTTATGTACTATTTTCCTTGTGAATGTAATTTTCCTGAGTTCCTCCCTCCATTCTCATTCCCATTTTACAGCTATCTCTGGGATATTATTTGTTTCCCCTACAGTGTAGACCAATGTAAAATATCTGTTCAATTAATCTGTCATCTCCTTATTTTCCATTAATTCCTCAGACTCACTTTCTATAGGAGCAATGCTTATTTTGTTAACTCTTTTCTTATTTAAATATCTATAGAAACTCTTACTATCCATCTGTATATTTCTAGCTAGCTTTCTCTCGTACTTCAATTTTTCTTTTTATTAACCTAATTAACATTTTGTTATTCTTTGCTGTTCTTTATATTTTGTCCAATCTTCTGACTTCCCACCCATCTTTGGGCAATTAAATGTTATTACATTCAGTTTGATACAGTCTTTAACTTTCTTTGGTTAACCACAGTTTTTGTCATCATGCAGCCATGTCTCTATAATGGTTAACAGATTGTATTTATTTCTATTTGCATATCAGTTCATCTGTTTTGTTTTGAATGCTACATGCATTCAGTTACAAAGCCTTTAGTTTTGTCATTATTGTTCTGTGTTCACTGTTTCCCCGTCCTCCCTCTCTTGCTCAGTCGCTTGTCATATGCCTGGTGATGAGGTTTGGCAGGATGCAAAAAACCACAGCAAATGATTACAAGCACTCTGGTGAGCATGCAGGACTACTCCAAAGCAGTCCAGGCAGTAGAAGGATTGATTAAGTACCCCAATGGTCTGCACATTCTGTGTGGCACCATGGCTCTCATCATATATATGCTGTACACATTGGTTGTGAACTGGTGTCATGAGCCAAGTGGTCAAGGAATAGCCTTTTTCACTTTGAAGCCAACTTCTGGTTTCCTATAGTGATCCAGGTGCTGATGGCACAGTGGACTTGAGCAAAATAAAAGCTTCATGATTGCTGCCAGGACACTGTGCATTGACCTGTATGATACACTGAGCTGAACATTGATGGAGTGGAACTCATTATGGTTGTGGTGCATTTCTGAATTTCGATGCATTGCCCACAAAACAATGTTTTTGTGGCTCTGTCAGTGCAGACTCTGCACATTCTCCCCATGTCTGCATGGGTTTCTTCCAGGTGCTCCGGTTTCCTCCCACAGCCTGAAAGATGTGCTGGTTAGGTGCATTGGCCATGCTAAATTCCCCCTCAGTGTACCCAAACAGGCGCCGGAGTATGGCAACTAGGGGATTTTCACAGTGATTTCATTGCCATGTTAATGTAAGCCTACTTGTTACATTAACAACTAAAGTTTAAACCTTTAAACAGTTCTTTGCACCACAGGGGAGTCTGCTATCCTGAAAAGTTGTGTGCTCACACTGCCTGTTTCTCCCTGGAAATGGAAAATGCATTGCATTTCCCCCCTGTTTGCATAGAGTATCAGTATACCACTATAGACAACAAACTGTAAGATGTTGCAGATGTCGTCTGATCATTATATACTTTCTTCATGGCAATGTAATGACACTCTGGTGATCATGCAATCCTATACAGGCACAGCTTACAGATTCCTCTGTAGACACTCTCAACCGTATTAGCTGTTTGGCATATATGGTGCATGTGCTGATGATGTTCAACCACTAAACTATGTTTAGAGGGAAACTGATCAGCAACAGCTAAACTGGCCCTCCAGGATGCACCTCTTCAATTTCATGTATAATGAACCTCTTCATTTATCCTCTGTATTTCAGTTGGTGCTTCCTTTTACAACTCACTTGTTGATATCCCTCCCTCTCAGTGTATATATGTGCTGGTGCTTGCCACTGTCAGAAGACTCATTTGTGGATTGGCACTCCTCTTTTCAGGCACCTAGAGGAGCAGAATCAAAATTTTATCCTGGATGCAGCTTTACTTGCATCGCAAGACACCCTTGTGTTTTATCTACAGTCTGTGCGTGAATGAGTAAGTGAATGAAGTAAAGAACAAAAAGCAAAATAATGTACTTGCTTCAGGTATTAGTCGGATGAGCTAATGCACTCAATGCATTCTATGCCCATTTTGAGCAAGAGGTCAGCGAGAGCATGCCCTCCACCCTGGAAGCCCTGAATGAACCTGTATCTGGGGTCACCATTGCATATGTCAGAGCAGCTTTCTCGAAGGTCAACCCATGGAAAGCAACTGGCCCAGATGGGGTACCCGGATGAGCACTCAGATCCTGTGCGAATCAGCTGGCGGGGGTATTGGCAGACATGTTCAACCTCTCTTTACAACAATCTGAGGTCCCTATCTGCTTTAAGAAGACGACCATCATCCTGGTACCTAAGAAAAACCAAGCAGCGTGCCTCAATGACTATCGTCCGGTGGCTCTGACATCCATCATTATGAAGTGCTTCAAAAGGTTAGTCATGGCACGAATTAATTCCAGCCTCCCGGAATGCCTGGATCCACTACAGTTTGCCTAGCGCCGCAACAGGTCCACAGTAGGCGCCATCTCCCTGGCCCTGCACTCAACCCTGGAACACTTAGATAACAAAGACATCTATGTCAGACTCCTATTTATACAGCTCAGCCTTCAACACCATTATTCCCACGAAACTCATCTCCAAACTCTGTGGTTTGGGCCTCGGCTCCTCCCTCTGCAACTGGATCCTGAACTTCCTAACTCACAGACCACAATCAGTAAGGATAGGCAATAACACCTCCTCCACGATCATCCTCAACACCGGAGCCCCACAAGGCTGTGTTCTCCGCCCCCTACAATACTCCTTATACACCTATGACTGTGTGGCCAAATTCTCCTCCAATTCGATTTTCAAGTTTGCTGACAACACCACCGTAGTGGTACATATTTCAAACAATGACAGGACAGCGTACAGGAATGAGATAGATAATCTGATGAACTGGTGTGGCGACACTAATCTCTCCCTCAATGTCAACAAAATGAAGGAGATTGTCTTCGAATTCAGGAAGCATAGAGGAGAACATGCCCCTGTCTACATCAACGGGGATGAAGTAGAAAGGGTCAAGAGCTTCATGTTCTTAGGTGTCCAGATCACCAACAACCTGTACTGGTCCCCCATGCCGACACGATAGTTACGAAAGCCCACAACACCTCTACTTTCTCAGAAGACTAAGGAAATTTGGCATGTCAGCTACGACCCTCACCAACTTTTACAGATGTACCATAGAAAGCATTCTTTTTGGTTGTATCACAGCTTGGTGTGGCTCCTGCTCTTCCCAAGACCGCAAGAAACTACAAAGGGTCATGAATGAAGTCTAATCCATCACGCAAATCAGCCTCCCATCCATTGACTCTGTCTACACTTCCCGCTGCCTCGGCAAAGCAGCCAGCATAATTAAGGGCCCCACACACCCTGGACATTCTCTCTTCCACCTTCTTCCGTCGGGAAAAAGATACAAAAGTCTGAGGTCACGTACCAACCGACTCAAACACAGCTTCTTCCTGCTGCCGTCAGACTTTTGAATGGATCTACCTTGCATTAAGTTGATCTTTGTCTGCACCCTCGCTATGACTGTAACACTACATTCTGCACTTTCTCGTTTCCTTCTCTATGAACGGTATGCTTTGTCTGTATAGCGCACAGAAACAATACTTTTCACTCTATGTGACAATAATAAATCAAATCAAAATCTTGATTCGGTGACAGCTTCTTATCTCAGAGTCAGAAGATCATGGATTCAAGCCTCATTTCAAAGATTTGAGAACACAATTTATTGCAAAACAGAGGGATGTGCTGTCTTTCAAATTAGAAGTTTAACAAAGATCTCTCCCTCCCCCACCATCTCCTCTGCTGCTCATGAAGACACGCAGGAGTCTGTGGCAATATTCAAAAAGAACAGGGGAGTACTCCGAGTCCAAATTAACATTTAGACCTCAATCAATATCATTAAGCAGTAGCTCATCACTATTTGTAGGAACTTGCTTGTACAATTTGACTGCTGAATTTCCCTATATTGTAAAGTGATTATCCTTCAAAAATACTTTCTTGGCTAACAAACATTCCGGAAAGTGTTGAGGCCTTAAAAGGTGATCTATAAATCAAGTTCTTCTGTTTTTGCAAAGTCCATGGGAAGTCCTCTACTTTGTTCTTTCCACTCCACACTGAGCACCAGCAGGTAATTGCTGACTTTTTCTATAAGCATATGAGAAAATGGGCCTTTTATTAAATGGCCATAAATAAAAGTTCCTCTTCCAACTAACTTCCTCAGCAGGAAACCTCACTGCATTCATTAAAATCAGCTGTGACATCCTGGAAACTGTGAACCATTTTCCATATCTTGGGACCCTCCCATTGACAAAGGCAAAAATAGATGATGAAATTTGTCAACACCTCCAATGTCCCTGAAGGCCAGGATCTCAAACCCAAGACTAAGCTCATTGTTTACTGGGCAACAGTGACCCCCATATTCCAAAGGCTTCAAAGTTTTGCACAATCTATAGTAGGCACACTGGTTAAGTACCAACAGTTGTGCTTTTGCAAGATCGTCCAAATCCAGTTGCAAGAAAGGCAGTCCAACAACAGTGCCCTTGCCCAAGCAAGCATGCTCAGTATTAAGGAGCTAATCACTCAAAACCAACTCTGCTGAATGGGACATGTCACTCGAATGACTGACACCAGACTTCAAAAGTAACAGCAAAATTCAGAACTCACTTGGGCAGGAGACTCCCAGGAGGACAGCAGAAATGCTTTATATATGTCCTTAAAGCAGCACTGAAGAGGTCAAGCATCCCGCTGACTCATGGGAATCCCTGGCATGTGACAGACCAAAATGGATAAGGTTCTTCAAGAAGACACAAACACATCAAGCAACTTTATCGTGAACATAGAAGTGAAGTCAAGATGTTGGAGAGAACACACAATCCTCCTGTGGTGAACCATAGATGGTTACCACTATGGGTACTTGTACATATGTTACTCTTGTTACTGTTGGGGTTAGGGTTGGGGTGTTCCACCTGTTATCATTGTTTATGTGGTACACTCCATTCGGCTCCGCCTTCTTACTGGAGTATAAAGGTCACTGCTACTTCCTAGTAGCCCTTAGTCTGGGATAGTATTGTTAAGTAGTGTGCTCCAATCTTGTTGTGAATAAAAGCCTTTATTCCCAGGTACGTCCTAGCCTCCCGTGTGAATCAATCGCGCATCACCTCCAAACAACTCATCTACCCAACCCTTCAAGCACCACCTGCCCTGAATGTGCCTGAGTCCGCAAATTGTGCATTGGACTTATCAGCCACCTCAAAATCCATTCAACAAGAGTGCAAACGAGTCATCCTGATCCCGAAGAAGTGTGTGCATAAATTCAAGCATAGTTAACCAACATTTACTGTATCAGGGTTGATGCAGAAGGCTGAACTTGAGCTATTGTTATTCACAACTATAATTTAATGAAAGATTGATATTACTGAGTTTACAATGTGGTTCTATTAATTAGAAAACAGTGAGAGAAAAATTATATTGCATACTTCAACTGTGCTGCCTGATTTTCTTACAAATCCAATTTATACTGACTTCCATACTAATTAGCTTCAGTGAGCTACATTAACAGAATAATGCCAAACCACACAGTCCACAAGCCAGAAAAGTCTTAGAATAGAATCAGAGAATAGAATCATAGAATGGTAACAGCACAGAGGAGGTCCACTTGCTGCAAGAGCAACTCAGTTATTTTCACTCCGCCATCCTTTCCCGATAGCCCTGCAATTTTATTCTCTCTTCAAATATTTATCCAATTCCCTTTTGAAAGCGATGATTGGATCTGCCTCCACCACAGTCTCAGACAGTGCATTCCAGATTCTAATCACATGCTGTCTCAAAAGGTTTCACCACATGACGCCTTTCGTTATTTTGCTATTCACTTTAAATTGATATCCTCTGGTTCTTAACTCCTCTGCCAATGTTTCCCTATCTACTCTGTCCAGACCCTCCATGTATTGAACAGCTTCATCAAATATCCTCTGAGCCATCCTTTTTCAAGGAGAACAAGTCCAACCTCTCCAATCTATCTACACACTTCTGAAGCTATTCTCATAGATCGTTTCTGCACCTTCTCTAATGCCTTCATATCTTTCTTAAAGTATGGTGGCTGGAATTAGACACAAGGGCTTGAAATTTCCAGCTCCCCCCACCCACCCTGAGTTTTCCCGCAGTGGGGCTGGTGAGCTGCTGAAATCTCCATTCACATTGCCAAGACTGGAAGATCCTACTGGAGTGAAGGGCTGGAAAATTCCAGCCAAATGATGACATTTACAGGAAGAGAGGGTTTGGCTTTGGGTTACTCAGGCTGGAGGGTGAGGGATAACAGCAGTGAAAACTGTTGGGCTGTTCACCTTTCCCTTGCCTTAAAAGAGTATTTGAAGGCCGGATCTCAAACCCAAGACTAAGCTCATTGTTTACTGGGCAACAGTGACCCCCACATTCCAAAGGCTTCAAAGTTTTGCACAATCTATAGCAGGCACACTGGTTAAGTACCAGCAGTTGTGCCTTCGCAATATCCTCCAAATCCAGTTGCAAGAAAGGCAGTCCAACAATAGTGCCCTTGCCCAAGCTAATCATTGTGAAAAATTGTGGTGGAGGCAGATTGAACCTCTGAGGTGGCAGTTAATTGGCCACTTAAAGATCTCAATGGGCCTAAAGATTGGCGGGATGCCCGTCAACTTGCTGCTGTCATATAAGGGACAGTTCAGGGCTGAACAGGAAGGTGATGGCTGGCCACCCAGCTTATTTACAAGCCCCCTCACCTTTCAATCATTTTCAGCACTAAGTCGCTGTGGCCTCAGCAATGCCTCTCCTCATAGTAGCCATCAATACATAGGTGTTGAAACATGTGGACACATATGGATGTGGGCGATTTGTGGTAAGGTAGACAAGGAAAAGCTTTTCCTATTAAATGATGGTGCAAAGACTAGTGGATCCAGATATATAAAAGGCAAGGACTGTAGGGGAATATGAAAAAGAATGTTTATATGCAGTAAGAGGTAATGATTGGAACTTGTTACCCATGAGGCTGGCGGAAGCAGAGATGTTCAATTATTTCAAAGGAAAATTAGATGGACAGTCAAAGGAAACAAACTTTCAGGGCTAGGGCATACAGCAGGAAAAAGGGACTGACTGGATTGCTCCACAAAGAGCTGGTATAGACTCGATGCCCTGAATGGCTACCTTCTGTGACATAAATGATTCTTTGACACTGGTCCTCTGTAATACCTTTGTTTCTGCCTAGTGTTACGTGCCACACTCTCCTGAAAGAAAGAGGGAACTGTGCCAGACAGCGTGTTTGGGTAATGTGTCTGTCATGGTTGAACATCAGGGTTGAATTCTCTGGCCGTTCACGTCCCGCTGCTGCTGTCAACGAGAACAGAGAATTTAGCGTTTAGCTAAATCTCCGTTCACTGCAATGGGACTGGATAATCTTAGCTGCGGGCCAGGTTGGAGAATCCGGCCCATTGTTTTGCGTCAATGGCACCCCTGATATAGCTGGAGATGGGGGAAGTATGCTTTGGTACTGACCTAAATGTGGTGCGAGAATCTTTGGCTGATCAGCCTTTTCTATACCTGTGTCAGTATCCTACATTCTCCTTGGCTGAATACGCAATGACAACAGTTACTTTGAAAATCCTGGAATGTAAATTATGTGGTTCAGTCTTTAATATATTGTAAGCAAGGGCATGCACAGTTATGCCATGGACTCATGGTTTTATCTTGTCATCCTGTTTTCCCCCAATCTCTGAAACATCCCTTCATTGTATCTTTGGAGGCACCATTTGTAATGAATAATGAATAATCTGAACCAACAATGCTGGTGCTCTCTTGTCTTTTTCTGTACGTATATATGGAAAAGTAATTATGCTGTACTGTACCAATCCTTGAGGGTTTGCTGTGTGTTTTGTAAAAATAGGAAACATCTTCTATAAAAATATATTTTGAAGAAACTATCCTCCACATCGTGGGTAAATATCCCAAGGGATTTCACAGAGATGTAAGCAAAAAATGGATGGTGCGCGCAGTAAGCCAGGAGAAGTTCGAAGAGGTGATAAAAAGCTTGATCAAAATAGTGGTTTTTCAGGAGGGTCTTAAAGGTGATGAGTTAAGTCAGTAAAGTGGACCATGGGATTCCAGAACATAAATCAACACCACAGAAGGCACAACAACCAATTGTAGAGCAAAGAGAAGGCTACAATCAGAAGAATAGAAAGTTTCATGTGTGGGTAGTTTAGGGTGGGGGAGTTTCAGATCGGAGGAGACCACAGAGATAGGTATGGATATGGTCATGGAAGGATTGTCACATTAAATACATTAATGAGAATTTTACATTTGAGGCATTGGAATCAATGTAATTCAGCAAGGATAGGAATGATAGGTGAACCTCAAAGTGTTGCTACAAATTTTACTTCGGGTCTCTTTTATTATACTTCTGAAAACAGTTAGTGAACCTTTGCCACCATTAACGCCCTTTTTAGATCAGTAGCTAGACAGTTGAATGTTATTTTGATGTAAATATTGGGAAATTACAAGGACATCTAGATTACGTTATTGGGGCTTCATTCTATACACTTTAATACAAACTGCTGATTACATCTAGTGCCGCAAGGAAACCTGAACAGTAAATTGCACGGGTGCTAAATGTGTTGCAAATCTGTTATAATGTATCTACACCACTCAGTTACATCTACTTTACACTCGTTAACCAAACGTAACTGATTAGAAAATCTACCCTACCGTCTCCACAACATGTCCAAAATAGCTAATCCTTTTTTAAAAAAAACATATTTCGATCAAATAGTACATCGTGTATAATTCGTTCACTTCTTATTAATCTCCCAATGTAACAAGTTCTGCTTGATAAGTCGTCATAAAAGATTACATCCAATTTTGAAAGACTCATAGAACCTGATTGTGCTTAACCTTGTCTTCCTTATCTGTCGTCAATATTCTTACAGAACGCACTCACTTCTCACCTCTTTGTTATGTTTTATCCTCTGTTTAGTTTCAATTCTTCTTTGCATTTGTTTACTTCTATCAATCTAATCAACTCGATCAAAAGTTTTAGATATATGAATACATTTACATTGTAAACCTGCATCCAGATTTCATTTATTTGACTGTCATTTTGATTTGTTAGTTTTGTTTTGCTCTTACTGATGTTGATATTTTCTATTTTAATATTAGATTAGTACCAATTTACCACCACTTCACAGGGACAATGGTCAATAACAACATCCAGGATCCAAATAGCATATTTTACAAAGGAGAACAAAACAGGGGCATTTCACAGAGTGAAAATATCATAATAGGATAGGACATTATGATTGTTAGATCCTGGAGCCCTTTTGCTTACTGAAGCATTGGGAGAAGCACTTCTGTTATTGTGGAGAGAGAAACAGAATTGCTGATCTGTGAACTTTCATCAGAACTCTGGGGGTGGATTAGGCGAACAATAAAACGGGGTAGGCACGCTTCAGATCGATTCCTGATGTGTTCCTGCTGCGAACCAATTTCACCAGTGCTGGTGTATTCAAGATCACCTGTACAGCAGTTGCTTTAGTTGTCAAACCAGTATGGAGCATTGATGACACTGTCAAAGCAGCCAATGATCTACCTTCAGTTATCGAAGCACTTTGGAGAGGAGCCTCCATTGCTTCCAGTCTGCCCACCCACATGCACTCCCCTGGTTGCCTCAAGTGGATTAGCTCCTGGCAATGGGGAGATGCATGGTTGGCCCATCACACCCACCCAGCACTCCATAGACCTCATGAATGAGGCCATCCTATGGAGATCTGTGCACCCCCTCAAAATCCACTGAGTGCTAGGCTCCATTTGTCTCTCCATGAGGGTCGCCACTCTCTCAGTGGAGGATGCCATGTGCCACATGCCCCATTGCATGAGTGGATTCCTCCATCATCTGGCACTTTTTCTAGACACCTGAGACTCACCATCTACAAGGAGCGGAACATTGCCGAATCTCTCACTCCTTTGAGGTGAAATGGCTGCAGCAGTCCCTGCCTCTGTTACCTCTTTGTGTCTGTCTGTGCAATGCTCACTGGACTGTGTCATCTGTTCTATATACATAACGAAGCCCACCAATGTGACTGTATCTGAACTGGTGGAGGATGCATTGGAATGAAATGACCCAGTTTCGTCTTCTGAGTTTCTCAATGTTGCAGGATCCATAGTCTGTTCCCCATCTACCTGGTGGAGAAACATGATTTAAATGGAGCAACTGCTCCTTCAACCAAGCCCTGGTGTTTCCCCTTAGTCAAGGGCATCCAGTAGTGTTAAAGGCACACGCAGACACCAAAGCTCACACATAGTTGAGGGAATGTTGGATGCAACCATTCCTTAACTCACCCTCCATAATTTCCAAAAGCTTCATCCTTAGTGACAGGCTGCCTTGCCATGATCTGTCTGATCTCCATAGCCTCCTCCATCAGTGTCATCATGCTAATGAAAGGCATTCTACCTCTACCTCTGATTTATTTTTTGAATGAAAAGGGCCTGGATTTTAAATTTAATAAAACATTAGATTATTCTTTGTAGCATTGTGAATCAGCTATATTTTCCAGATAGTGCATTTTTAAATAGTGTCACTCGCATTTCTCATAGAAACTTTGACGTTTGAAGCAGAGTTGTCATGCTTACTGTGGTCCATTCTAAGTCATGGAATAGAGTGCAACAAAGGCTGATGGAGCAGAGCACAGTGGTAGAAGGCTGCAGAACAGGAAAATTATTTTAATGAAAAACTGAAAGCGTTCAAGAGAAGCACCAGCTAATTCATTTTTATTGGATCATATTTTGGAGTAGAAGTAATGATAAGGTTAGCATACCAATGTTATTTGTGTGCTTATTAGACAGTAACTTCTAGTGACAATACACGTGCAATTAAATGCAGAAATCAGAAGCATGCTATCTGAGTGGCACCGTATCTCCAAACGTTTATCTGATAATGATATATCATCAAGCGACTTGCAATTTAAATTGATTGAACTACTCAGGGGTCAATTTTATTTTTCTCAATGGTTCTGTCTGAGATTCTCTCAAAGGTGATTCTTTGATTTTCATGGGCTTTGTTTTCATTTTTGCTAAGTCCTTTATTTAGTGATGCAGTCATGAAGTAATATTACCTTTTGTATTTGTGTCAAATTTTTTCAGGGTTTCCTTCTTTACAAAGATAAAAGATATTGCAAATACCAAACGGAAAGACTTTATAATATATAACAGTTCAATGAACTCATCCAATCCCAAGCCAAGGATTTATTCAATCAAAATAGTATGCTAGCCATGTGTCAATGCTAGATTAAAAACTTATTCTGCGAAGTAATGCCTGTATTTGGCAATACAGCATACATGACTTATGCAATAGTGGTTCAAAAACAAAACCAGAACACAGAAAACATATGGAAAATGAGTAACAGCAGTTTTGATTGAAATAAGTTTCAATGTTAACAAAACGTTGCTCATTTTTATCGATTGTGTCTATATATTGTTAAATTTTTTACTCCCTGTGAAAAATTCAAGTTACAATAATTCTGTGAAGTGCAAAAAATTTGAAAGATAAAATAAACAGGGTTTGCTGACCTTTTTGTGTCAATCACTTTCCCATTGCCCAGCATTACATTTCTTGTTGTTCAACTTCTGTACTTTTTCAAAATCATGTTCTTTTTTCTTCTTCGAGCTCATATGCAGGATGTACAGGCTGAGAGATTGATGCTTCTTCAGACGAGGTAGCTCATGTTTTTGTTTGCTGATGCATACTGAATGGTTGAATGTGTGGTTTTCTCACTTGCTTTGTATCACTTGGTTACAGATGATTCCACATCAAAGTCATCTTCAGAGGGGCTCTCCAGGGAGATCATCATGAGGCTTTGTATGGAATGTGACTGATGTGTATAGTTTGGAAAGAATTATATTCACTGTGGTGAAGGCATTGAGGTGTTCTTGTTACTGAACTGAAATTGGCGACCGATTCCACTGTTGAATGTGAACTATAAAATTCTTTCCAACATCATCGTCAATCTGGTCAGGTCTGCTCTGGAGTCAGTCATTCATCCTGACCACACCTGGTCTGTCTTCGGCATGCCTTAATGACTACCGCCCGGTGGCTCTGACATCCATCATTATGAAGTGCTTCAAAAGGTTAGTCATGGCACACATCAACTCCGATCTCCCAGATTGCCTGGATCCACTACAGTTCGCCTATCACTGCAATAGGTCCACAGCAGATCCCCTCTCCCTGGCCCTACACTCAATCCTGGAATACCTGGATAACAAGTATACTTATGTCAGACTCCTATTTATTGACCAGAGCTCAGCCTTCATCACCATTATTCCAACAAAACTCGTCTCCAAACTCCATGGCCTACAGCTCGGCTCCTCCCTCTGTGACTGGATCCTAATGTGGAGATGCCGGCGTTGGACTGGGGTGAACACAGTAAGAGTTTTAACAACACCAGGTTAATAATAAACCTGTTGGATTTTAACCTGGTGTTGTTAAAACTCTTACTGGATCCTAACCCAGAGACCACAATCAGTTAGGATAGGCATTGATGCTTCCTCCGTGATTATCTTCAACACCAGTGCACTGCAAGGCTGCGTCCTCAGCCCCTTACTCTTATACACTTATAACTGCATGGCCAAATTGCACTCCAACTCCATCTTCAAGTTCGCTGATGACACCACAGTAGTGGATCGGATCTCAGACAATGACGAGAAAGAGTACAGGAATGGGATAGAGAATCTGGTGAACTGGTGCAATGACAATAATCTCTCCCTCAATGTCAGTAAAATGAACGACAGTCCTTGCCTTTGTAGCAGAAACGTAGCAGAGAACTTGCCCCTGTCTACATCAGAGGTGATGAAGTGGAAATGATTGATAGCTTCAAGTTTCTAGATGTTCAGGTCGCCAACAATTTGTCCTGGTCCCTCCATGCCGACACCATAGTTAAGAAAACCCACCAACTTTCTCAGACAGCAAAGGAAATTCGGCATGTCTACTGCGACTCTCACCAATTTTTACAGATGCACCATAGAAAGCATCCTGTCTGGATGCAAGTGAGAAAATTGACACTTTGGAGGCTATTTCCAGGGATTTTACTGAGGCCAGGACACACTTTGCAATTCAGTGAGAAGGAAAAGGTCCATTCAAATGCAGAGTAATATTAGCAATGAGAGCTGGGAAATAAGAGCATAATTTTACCGACACGCCCGCCCGAGGCTCATAAGATTCCACCCGAGGCCAACTGAGAATGCCATTCCGCGAGCCTCACCTGCCCAGATTCTGGGGTGAGCATAGCAGTAAAATTCCAGCCAAAGTGTCTGCAGAGCGCACAGAAAGCGGCAGAAAATCGGCTTTCATTGTTTCTCTATAAACTTTGCTGGTTTAACCTTTGCTTAGTGTATTTCTACCCATCCCAGTGAATGGTTCTGCTGCATTAACACTGATTCCAAAACAATGCCTCTACTTTCTCAGGAGGCTAAGGATATTTGTCATACCTATTACGACTCTCACCAATTTTTGCAAATGCACCATAGAAAGCATCCTTTCTGAATGTATCACAGCTTGGTATGTCTCCTGCTCTGACCAAGACCGCAAAAAAATACAAAGGATTGTGAATGCAGTCCAGTCCATCACGCAAACCAGCCTCCCATCCCATCTACACTTCCTGCCGCCTTGGAAGAGCAGCCAACATAATCAAGGACTCCATACACCCTGGACATACTCTCTTCCACCTTCTCCCATCAGGAAAAAGATACAAAAGTGTGAGATCATGTACCAACCGACTCAAGAACAGTTTCTTCCCTGCTGCCAGTAGACTTATGAATGGACCTACCATATATTAAGCTGAACTTTCTCTACACCCTCGCTATGATTCTAACACTATGGCCAGAATTTTACTGCTCTGCCTGCCACAGGGATCGGAGCCTGTGAGGGATGGAACGTGGAAAGGTCCGTTGACCTCAGGCAGGATTTTACGGTTTCAGGACGAGTGAGACCATAAAATCCCACCCTATATTCTGCACCCTCTCCTATCCTTCTCCCCTATGTACTCTATGAATGGTAAGAAGCTTTCCACTTACCAGGAGGATTACGGTAATGGGAGTTATTTTGCTTGCTTTCACATTTAACAGGGAGTAAACATCCACATCATCAGTGCTAGATTCTTCCACATTATATACTTGTGATGCTCTACTTAATTGGCTACTGGGTAGACTTAACTTGCTTTTGCACCGATGCCTTAAATGGCCCTTCCTGTGATAGAAAAAACATTCAGCCTTTTTATATCTGCAGGATTCAGGGGAATGGTTACTTCCACAATGGTAACATTCTGTTTCAATCTTTGCTGATTGATTTCCTATTCAAAATCTTCTTACTTCATCTGTGGCTGAATTTGCTTCCTGCTTCATGACTGCAACTTTGATTTTGGCACCACTGCTGATTGCAGCTTCCCACCCTAACTGGTGAGCAGTGCCATTTTGCACACTTTTTAACTCTTGTGCACCTTTTTTAGTGTTCTCCATTGCTAGTTCTATCTCCAATACTCACTTAAAAATTATATCTGCCTCTGTTAGTAATTTCCATAGAATAGCATTATTATTCACCCTGCAGATTAATCTGTCCTACAGCATATCATTCAAAGTGGCTCCAAAGTCACAGCACTCCAAGATTTGCTTCAACTTGGTGATATAAGTTGCAGTAGTTTCCCCTGGGGCTCTCACCCTTGAATTAATAGCAAATCTTTGCAATATGGCCGATGGTTTTGGGTGGAAATATGACTTTGCCAATTCAATGATCTCAGTGAATGACTTGGAGTTGGACGTGCATGGGATTGTGGGCCTCAAATCAAATTGTAAGCCTGGGTCCTATATGCTCTCAGGAGGATTTTGTTTCTCCTCCCCTCCTCTATTTTGTTGGCCCTAAAGTAATAGCCTAAATGTCCAATCCTTCATGCCTGAACTTGAAAAGACCTTTTTTTGGAGATTAAGAAATTGTATTTAGTATCAACAAATCGACAAGATTGTTCTCATTTTTACTATGCTCAGTCTATATAATTGATAGCTTTGCACAGAGTTGTCACACTTTATATTTGTGGGTGCCCATTAAATCTGTTCACAGCAGGGAAATATTTACCGTCACAAGTTTCTTATAGTTTCAAAGAACCAACTGAAGCATACTGACCACCAAACAGCATCAAAAGGATCTATCCATCCAAATAGAGGCATTTTTGTAATTACTTTTCTTTGTCTCAACTTTAATGGAAACTGTATATTCATAGTTCGAGGTACATTTTTACCCTTGTCGCCAATGTAATAATTCTTGTTCACCAGTTAAGGGTAAAACATGTTTATTTACAGGTAAAGGCTATACAGAGCTGCAATCAACTCCTGAGAAGGTTCTAGGTCAGAAACCCAAGCACACCAGGGTGATCCTTGCCCAGCTCCCCAATTGGTTTCCCAGGTCATGTGACCCTTACTCTGCAGATGGATCCTTAAAGGAACAAACACCACAATGGGCGAGAAAAACATTAAAATGGCAGCTAGAATCAATTTGAAAATATAACTGCAGTGATGTCTTTGGTAGAAATTTAAGCCTGCTGGGATGTTTGGTGGTCAGTATGCTTCAGTTGATTCTTTGAAACTATAAGAAACTTGTATCATAGAAACCCTACAGTGCAGAAAGAGGCCATTGGGCCCATCGAGTCTGCACCGACCACGATCCCACCCAAGCCCTACCCCCATATCCCTACATATTTACCCACTAATCAACACATCTCAGGACACTAAGGGGCAATTTTAGCATGGCCAATCAACCTAACCTGCACATCTTTGGACTGTGGGAGGAAACCGGAGCACCCGGAGGAAACCCACGCAGACACGAGGAGAATGTGCAAACTCCACACAGATAGTGACCCAAGCCGGGAATCGAACCCAGGTCCCTGGAGCTGTGAAGCAGCAGTGCTAACCACTGTGCTCCCATGCCGCCCCACGGTAGCACAGTGATGGTGCTACCGTGTGATGGTAGATATTTCTTTGCTGCAAACAGATTTAATGGACACCCACAAATATATTGTGTGACAACTATGTGCAAAGCTATCAGTTATATAGATTGAGCATAGTAAAAATGAGAACAATCCTGTAGATTTGTTGATACTAATGATAATTTCTTAATCTCCAAAAAAAGGTCTTTTCAAGTTTCAAAATGCAATTGAGGAACAATGTCCTTTTATAACAATCATTAGAAAGCTTTTAAATGAAATCAAAACTGTAATCAACAACTCTAAGTTCTCCCAGCTTGTGTTTTGTTAAATGATTCACACGGAACTCACACTACATTGAAAGAGTCATAAAAGTCCCACATTCAATCATCGGGCTCTATGCTAAATTAGTTGATGTCAATTAGCGAACATTTGGGGTGAATCAAGTGACCCCCCAAGGCCGTGATAATGTGCTGTATACAAATATTACGAGTGCAATGACTCCCACAGGTTCTTCTCACACACTTCCTCTGAGAATTCCATCCCCTTCTCTAAGTTTTCCTGTCTCCACTACATTTCTTTTCATTCATCAAATGTGAGCAACATTGGCAAGGCCATGATTTATTTCCCATCCCTAACTACCTTTGAGAAGGTGTTGGTAAGTGGCCTTTCTGAACCACTGCAGTCATGCACTGGAATGGTAATCATTCCGAAAACTGAAATAATTGAGCCATTTTAAGCTTGAACAGTTTCTGTTGCAGGACTGAGAGAAAATTGAAAAATACCATGGGTAAAGTTTATTGCTCAATCAAGCAATATTTTTTCTTTATTCTTTCATGGGATGTGGACATCACTGTTTGGACCAGCATATGTTGCCCTTGGACTGAATAGCTTGCATGGCCTTTTAGAGGGCAATTCAGAGTCAACCACAATTATTTGGGTGTCACATGTAGCAACAGCAGATTTCTTTCCCTGATGGACATTAGTGAACCAGATGTGTTTTTACAAACATTGACAATAGTTGTCATGGTCACCATTACTGAGACTAGTTTTATATTCCAGATTCATTAATTGAATTTAAATTTCACCAGCTTCCATGGTGGGATTTGAACCCATGTCCCCAGAGCGTTAGTCTGGGACTTTGGATTACCAGTCCAGTGACATTACCACTCCACTACACCACCATCTCCCATCAATGAGAATGAGCTAAAATGCCCATAATCTCAACTGAGCAATCCTTAAAATGATCTGGTGCTTTACCATCTGGGTAATATACGCAAGCCATATTTCACTCTTGGGAACACCATGAACATATTGTTGTGAATTGATAGGTACATCCACAATTTGGGCAAACTTTTGGGGGAACTATAATGGGGTAAGTGTTGATGAGACTATTGAAGCCTCTTTGTCTGTAATGCTTGCACTTGTGTGGCTGGGAAAGCTGTGTCTATGACCTTGAGTCAACATAACCTCTTTGAATCAAACATCTTGGGTTTGATTTGGACTGCCATTGCTGTGGCTTTTTCCAAGCTTAAATCATCCTCCTCCATGAGGAGGAATTTCCTGACTCATGGTATTGACATTTTTTTCCATAAATTTGTCATGAATTATTTAGCTGGTTAGTGTGCCGAATTTATATGTAGAAGTGAACTTCCGCAACATTGCCACGTATTGTTTTATGGGTTCACTATTTCCCTGACCCCTATGCTAGAATGTATATTATCTGATTATCACACTTTTCATTGGTTTGAAATACTTTCCGAGAGTGCTTACCACTATATCAAATGTTGACCTGTCTTCTGTGAGCTGCTTGTATACTGACTGTTCTTCAGCTCCAAGGCAGTGGATAAGTATCTCCTCTTGCATGTCACTGCTACCTGCAGATTACCCACATCCATTGTAAGCAAATATGTCTTGAACCCCAAAATCCAACAATACCGTGGCATGGGTTGATCTCTCAGTGATGGATCTGGTAAATTTAAACTATTCTCCATTCTCTTCACCAGTTACTGCATTTTGTACCTCAGAGAAATGCAGAGATGACACACACCAGATTTTACATGTGAACGGGACTTTATTTCAAATTTTAAAAAAATGTCTGCTGCCTACAAGCTTCCAGCTTACTTTTAGTTTCTCTTTCTCTGAAAACATATTCACAGGTTTGACTACAGCAACACATCAAACAATGGACAGCTGAACAATTGAATACAACAGTCCATGTGCTGTAGATACACCCACAGTGCTATTTGGAAGTGACTTGAGGGATTTTGATGCAGCAATGGTGAAGGAGGATATTTTGAAATAGTTGTGACCTGGACGGGAACTTGCAGGTCATGGTGTGTCCATATGCCTGCTACCCTGGTTCTTCTAGGTGGCAGGAGTTATGGGTCGGAAGGTACTGTCAAAGGTGACTTGGTGGGTTGCTGTGCATCTTTTAGGTGGTTCACACTGCTGCCAGTGTGTATCAGTAGTGGAGGAAGTGAATGTTTAAGGTGGTAGATGGGTTGCTGGCCAAGGGGCTTGTTTTATCCTGGGTTAGTATTATTGAAGCAGCACTCAGCCAGGCAAATGGGGCATATTCCATCATAGTCCTGACTTATGCCTTGAAGATGTGGGACAGGCTCTGGGGAGTCAAGAGGTATGTTATTCCCTACAGAATTTCCAGTCTCTGACCTGCTCTGTAACCACAGACTTATATGGCTGGATCAGCCAGTTTAGATTATGGTCAATGGTAACACCAAGGATGTTGCCAGTAGGGGATTCAGCTGTGGTAATACCATTCAACGTCAAGGGGAGATGGTTGGATTCTTTCTTGGAGATTGTCATTGCCTGGCAAATGAGTGACACAAACGTTACCTCCCACTTATCAGCCAAACTTGCACATTGTCCAGGTCTTGTTGCCTATGAGTAGGGACTGCTTCAATATTTGAGGAGTTGTGAATGGTACTGAGCATTGAGAAATCATTAGCAAACATTCTCACTTCTGACCTTATGGAGGGAAGGTCACTGATGAAGCAGCAAGTGGTTGTGCTGATGACATTATCTTCCACATTTTCCACAGCTTCTGAAAGGCATTTCTTTATCCACAGCTGAGTATTTTCACAGCAGTGTTCCAAACCTTTCATCTGGTTCATCTCCAGCCCATTCTCTCCTAACTCTGACAATCGACCTTACCTTCCACTCCACCAAACTTTGTATTTGGCTGTTTATAGTCCTCATATCTTCCACCTACAACATGATCCAACCACAAAGTACATTTACCCCACCTCTCTTTTGATTTTTGAAGGGGCTACTCTCTCCATGATAACTTTGCCATTTCCATCACCCCATTTCCAATTGCACTGTATTTTGGGGCCTTCCATGTAATCAATGAATTCGACATCTATCCTCCTCCCACAATGTTTTCCAGGGCTCCAAATACTCCTTGCTTCTGAGAAAGAGATTTATGCTTCACATGAATCTCCATCCACCTAAGTTCAAACAAAATAGTAACAAAAATGTTATAGTCAATTGTTATCTGAGAAAACAAACAAAAGTGTGTTGATATAATTTTATAACGTAATATCCTTTCTTGTTAGCTGATCCTTTAGGATCTAGGATGACTTGCTTCCACTCCAGTTCAATGAGTTCTGAGAAGGCTGGATAAATCCAATGTGCAACCTACAGATTCTGTCAAATACAAAGCAGGTGATACTTGAACAGTTGGGTAGATGAGTTGTTTGGAGGTTTGGATGTTCCCTCCAATACCTTGACTTCAGCTCTGCACATTACCGATGAAGTCTCTTGATGTGCTTAGTGCCTTCTCAGAGAACCTTCTCCATCTTGGCTGGTCACAAGCCAGGGACTCCCATGAGTCGGTGACGATATATATATACAAGCTGTGATACTTATCAATGGAACCATGGCAAACCCTATCCCAGTGGAGACTGGGGTCAAAAAAGGTTGTGTCATTGCACCAATTCTCTTCTCCATTTTGCTCATTGCCTCCAGCAAATTGCCCAGAGGCATGGAGATAATTTACATAAACATAATGTTATCGCTGACATGCTAAAGTTCAGGTCGACATCAGAGATTTTCCTTGTCTTGGCCAGAAGTATGAGAAGAATATTATGTAAAGAAACTGGAAAAGAGGGTCTCACAGGAAGCAAACTATGGTGCGAGATTTCTGGTATACACAAGGATTTCAAAATGCAAGCTTTTAATTTTCTACTGCTGCTTCTTCTCATTTCATGGTTTTAGCCATTCTCTGCATCCTGGCACTGGCCCCCTTTCCTTACCTATCTATAGAAAATATAGAAACATAGAAAATAGGAGCAGGAGTAGGCCATTCGGCCCTTCGAGCCTGCTCCACCATTCAATATGATCATGCCTAATCCTCTATCTTGTTGTTATTTTTATTATATGTTGCAATTGATCCCCTTCTCTTATTCTTTTTCTAAGCTGCTCCTTTTTAGTTTTATCTTTCCAAGCTGTTCTTGCTCTTGTTCTTTATTATCCCCCATTCAGCTCCCACGTGCATCTTTTTCTGCAGCTTTTCCCTGCATAGAATGGAATCTGTGCCAGTGTTGCTGAAGCAGGGTATCTCCTGCTTCATTAGGTAGACATTATCTCTCACTAGGTAGACTGGCACTTGCAACCTTCAGCTCATTTTCCCAAACAAATTGGCTAAAGTGTGAACAGATAATGTACAGGGAAGGAAACAGGGCACCTGTAACCTGAATATAGAGGGCAAACAGCAGTACCTCCTTAACGAATAAGATTTAAGATTTAGGAAATAAACAGAAAAAGGACTGAGAAGGGTGAATTCAATGTCATCGGGTGCAGAAAGGATAATAAGAGGGAGAGAAGGATTGGAATGAGAGGGAGAAATAAAGAGAATGTTAAAAAAAAGTGATTTAAGGAGCGACCTTGAGCCCGCGTTCACCGTCTGTGCGAATGCTGATGGGGGCTCAAGATCCAGAATTTTGCCAGCGAGATTGTGAGCTCAGATCTTCCCCCGCCTCTCATCAGCAACGTCATCAGGTTCATACTCACAGCGAGCGTGAATCTGCTTTATATGAATTTGAATTGATTTTAATATCATTAACCCACCCCCTTGCCATATATTGTCACATTGATGCAGTTTACAACAGGTTCACCTAGACTATGAATCTGTCGTGGTGGTCTCCCCGGCGGCGTCAGGTGAACATGGCCCCCGGTGGAGAGGGGCATGGCCAGGCAGTGGCCTGGCAATACCCCCTGGCACCCCCTGTGCCCTTTGGCACAGGTTGGCACTGTCAGGTTGGCACCATGCCAACACCTGCAGTTGTTTTACCATTTTTTACATAAATAATGGTGAGTATTATAGCCTCATTATTATTTTGGCAAAGTTTTAGCTCATTTGTTCTTGGACCTCTATGGGCACTAGCAGGATAATATTGCTCATCTCTCGTTGCCCTGACTACAATGAGGTTCAATACATTGAATGGAACTTTAGCCATATGTAGGTCAGACCTACAGTTTGCGGGTTTCCTTTCCTTTTTTATTTGTTCTTGGAATTACCTTTCAGCCACAGAGAACGGAGGAGAGTGGAAATGTATAAAAACCCTTCAGATTGTATGACTCACATTGAATGTATATAGTGAATATTACAATTATCATAATTGTATGGAGGCACCCCAGAGTGCAACTTGCTCCGGGTAGACAACTTAAATACCTTTGCACAATTTGTAATGATCATTTTGAAATGTCAAACATTTCTTTGACTGCACTAAAGCACCTCAGGAGTACAAAATGATGTAAATAGAGAACCTGAATATTATTGCACCTTGTGTGATGGCTATTTTGAAATGTTTGTAATGTTAACTTTGTAGTTAACTTCTTCACTGTATTGTTAAGAAACGTTGAGCTGTTAACTTATTTCAAAGTCCAAAGATGTGAGGGTTAGGTTGATTGGTCATGCTAAAAATTGCCCTTGGTGTCCTGAGATGTGTAGATTAGAGGGATTAGTGGGTATATATGTAGGGATATGGGGGTAGGGCCTGGGTGGGATTGTGTTCGGTGCAGACTCGATGGGCTGAATGGCCTCTTTCTGTACTGTAGGGTTTCTATGTTCTAAATGTATCAATGACAGTATGGCGAATGCAGAATAACATAAATTATGTGCATTGTTTGCATCCAACGAGCATAGGAAATAGGTAAGAATAGGCCACTCAGTTCTTTGAGTCTGCTCTGCCATTTAACTAGATCATGACTGATCTACCTCAATGTCATTTTCCTGCATTATCCCCATATCCCTTCATGTCTTTAATATCAACAAATCTATCAATCTCTGACTTGAACATATTCAATGACTAACACACACACACACACACACACACAAGTTTAGTCTCATATTCTATCTTTTCCCTGGTTTCTAAAACATCATGTGGAGATGCCGGCGTTGGACTGGGGTAAGCACAGTAAGAAGTCTCACAACACCAGGTTAAAGTCCAACAGGTTTATTTGGTAGCAAATAAACTTATTTGGTAGCAAATAAGTTTATTTGCTACCAAATAAACCTGTTGGACTTTAACCTGGTGTTGTGAGACTTCTTACTGTTCTAAAACATCCCCAACCGTCCAACTTAGTATGAATATTTGCAACATTTATCAGCTTTGTATTTGGTTTATTAAACTTTAAGTGTGAAGACTATTCTGCATTTTGGGGCCCCCTATCATTTGGGTGCCCTGTGCCATGGCACAGTGTGTTTCAGTGTAAATCGACCGCCTCTGAAAAGTGTGTGAAATGTGCCATTTGCTTAACACCTACTTCAGCAAGTATCCTGACCCCTTTATTGATCAGCACTGCCATCTAGTGGCTGGAAGTGAAAAAGACTTGACAAGCTTCACTGTTGTTAAATTAGTATTTTAAAAATCTATTTAAAGCATAATGTATGATTTTAAATAAAACACAATACTGATTTAGTTTAATAATTTGCTTCACTTTTCTACATGCATTTCTACTTTGTATGAATTATCTTTAAGAGTCCATCCATTTTCTCAGTTTCTTATAAGCTTAACTATAATGTATGGGTTATGACAAATGGCAAGCAATATTTTGCAGTGGAATGACAAGAAAGTTGATATATTCTAGTTTTAACTTGTTACTTTTTGATTCAAAGTACGGAATACCATTTTGGAAATCTTCATAATTTTTAAAATTTTAATGTACATGTTAAATAGATCTGAGTTTCGTTATTTCGGTCTGTTCAAACGGGTGTTTCTTGTTTCCATGACTTCTTGTATTAGAACAGCAAAAAAGATATCAACAGTCTTTAATCCACCACAGAATGCTACCGTTGTACTGTAGTTCTTGGCATTAGTTCCCTGGCATTTTTATTGCACCACTGCCAAAAATACAGTCCAGCACTGCTAACCTGAGCCAATTTCAGCAGTATCAATGTAAATGAAAGTACTGTACTTTCAAGAATTCATACACTGTAGCTTTTCTTTGCAATATACCTGCAAATGTCTTTCTGGTATTTAGCTAAACATTTAAAATTAAACAGAAAGTTTTTAGTTTTTTCCTCTGCCATTAATAACTTGAACTGCTGCAGTAGAAAATTCACAGGTAGAAGATAGCAAACCCTTCTCCATGAATCTGAGTGCTTTTCTGCCCTTCATAAATGCAAATATATTTCCTGCTTGCATTTTATATTTTTCAAGGGCTAAATCAACACCAGCAGTACAGAAGCAATTAAAAATGACAATCTGCCATGTTATCCAGTATCCTGGACCTATGTTAGCTCACGTGGTAAGTAGCTCCCTCCTTTCCAAAACCTCTATCTTTAACTGCACCCCCCCCCCAACCCCCCGAGAAAATAACTCTTCTTAATTGCAAGCTATTGACTTATCCTTCTCTGCCAGCTCCTCATCCCATTGTAGCACCAGGTTGTGGAGGGTGCAACACATCACAATGATGCACAAAACGCTCTGGGGGCTATATGGGAGGGCTCCATCTGACCAGTCCAGGCACTGGAGCCTCATCTTCAGGATGCCGATCATCTGCTCTACCAACGCATGAGTTGCAGCATAAACCTTATTGTAATGGGTCTCTGTCGCACTCTGTGGCCTGCGCACAGGTGTCATCGGCCACGGCCTGAGGGGGTACCCCTCGGCCCCAAGGAATCAACCCTGGAGCTGCTGAGCTCCCTCAAATACTTCCATTATCTGAAAGTGGCCAAGGATGTAGCTGTTGTGGATGGTCCCCAAGAACCTGGCAGACATCTGCAGGATGTGCTTGGCATGGTCACAGATGGCCTCGACATTCAGGGAGTGGAAGCCCTTACGGACTGCTCATTAATGATATGTTCATATATTGAAATAAGGTTCACACCCAGGAAGATTAGAAACCTCATCGATGAGGGGTACAAAATCATGATCTTGCTGGCGAGATTCACGTTTTTTGAGTCTTGCTATATTTTGTACCTGCGACACCTTTTATGCTCACAGTGGCCGTGGATGCAAATTTGCGGTCAGGGTGTTAACTCACTGTTGCTCATTTTATTACTCTTGCAAAGTCTGGGTGAAATCCCTATTTGTAACTGGAAGATTGTTTGAAGATAGGCTGTAAAAATCTCCACTCAATCCAGATAGGCTGTAAATTCACAATTTTTACAGATACTTCTGGGGGAAGGGGAAACAATTCAGCTCTTGAGTTGAGGCTGTTCTGAATATTTGCACCATGTATCATTCTTTGCAAAATTCAGATCAACAATTCTATTACATTTTCTTGAGCTGCTGGTGGTTGGCTGATTGACAATTCCTGGGAATGGTGTCATTAGCATAAAGGGGGTAGATCCCATTTATGGTGTATTGTGGACAAGCAAAGTCAGAATGGTAATTAGCTACAACAGGATTTCCCAAACTTTTCTTGCCGCAAGATCCTGAGTGAATTCTCAAGAGCATCGGGGAACCTCAAACATTTCCTTTTTTGCCACAAGATAGATGCAAACACAGAAATCAAATGTAAACAAGATTTTTCTAGCAGTATCTATGCTAGAATAGAACATTATTATTAAGCATTGAAGGCTGACCTTCAGTGATGCCTCCATTGTGCACACATCTGCTTGATGTCAAGGCTGATGTTGGAGAGCTGGATTCTAATTTCAGCTGTGGCATTCAGTCAGTTCCTGTTTTTTTGCTTTTGTAGCTGTGTATCAGGAGAAACAACTTTCATACAAATATGTTGAGGCGAAAGGAAGGTGCTCATGGACTGCTCTCTTTGCCCAAGAGCTGAAGATTGTATCAACTAGAGAGAGGGAAGCAGACAAAACTGAAATAAGAAGAACAAATCATTCCTAAGAAAATATGGGTGGGAAAGAAAGGACAAAAGAAGGAAGGAAGGAAGAAAGGAAAGAAAGAAGTCTCAAAAGCACGGCAGCCAATGAAGAACATTCGGAAGCATGGTTACGAATTTAATATTGGAAAATAGGCAGCCAATATGTTCACAGCAAACGTCCATGGAACAGTAATGTACTAATGACCAAATGATCGGTTATTTGTGATGTTGATGCATAAATATTCACCAGGACTTTGGGGATAACTCCCTGTTCTTTTTTGCAATAGTGCCATGGGATCTTTTACAGGTAGGCAGTTGGGGCCTCCATTTGAAGTCTCATTCAAAAGCTGGCATCTCTGTCAGAGCAGCACTTTATCAATACTGCACTGGAGTATTAGCTTTGATTTTTACACTCAAGCCCTGAAGTCACAACCTTTTCACTTCAGCTATAGTGCTACCATCTAGCCATACTGACACACTCCAGTGAAAGGGCAAGACAATGCAGTGGAATTTCGAAACATGGAAAGGATTTGGCGGTTAATATTGACATTAGGTAATTGTGTAAACAGGAGCCAGCTATTCAAGCACCTGCTACGACATCTTTTCCAATGTTAATGGTAGTGAAAATTAGCAGTCCTTTTGATACTTGGGTGATTTTTTAAAAATGTTAACACTCATGTAAGACTTGATGCTAAACAAACAGTCCAACTTCATGGAAATATCACCACCTGCATATTTCCCTCCAAATCATACACCATCCTGACTTGGAATCATATCACCATTCCTTCACTGTTGCTGGTTCAAAATCCTGGAATTCTCTTCCGAACAGCACTGTGAGTGATCTTAAACCACAAGGACTGCAGCAGTTCAAGACCTAGCACACCACCACCTTCTAAAGGGCAATTAGGAATGGGGCAATAAATGCTGCTCACATCCCATGAACTAATAAAAAATAGGTAGTTGAGAGTTTGAGAGAAGTAGTGGAGTGATAAAGTTGGGTAACATGAAAATACACCATTCCTGTGGATTATTTCATTTTTTATTGCATGGGAAGCAGAGGGAAGTAGCCCAGGGTATCCCGTCGGAAACGGTTCCTTTGAAATGTTGAAAGCAGATAGGAGTGGAAGACTCCTTTGATAGTGGCACCACACTGGAAGTGACAACAATAGCATGTCAGCACTTCCGGCTTTCCTTTTTCCTCAACTGAAGATTCTACTCACCACCATGGATGACAGAGCTCTTAACCTTGACCTGCTCACACCTCTTCCCCTCTCTACTGAAACAACAATAGGGTTTCTTGTGTCCTCGCCATCCACCTCACTAGCCTTCACATTCAATTGATCATCTTCTTTCACTTCCACCACCTCCAACATGATACCACCATTTGTACTTGCTTAAATCTGTTCATATCCACCCTTTTCCGGTTCTGACAAAGGGTTATCAACCTGAAGAGTTGGGCAAAGTTTCCCCAGCCAAGTGAGGTGGTTCTTGTGGATGCCAGGTGAGAAAGCTCAGAAACAAATATCAGGGTAGGATTCCAAACATCCCATTGTCTTCTGGCATTCTCCTAGGGCAGGATTGAAGGTGAGTAGTGAGGCCCCAAAGATCTGTCAGGTAAGTAGTTAAGAAGTAGTTGAAGAAAAGAACGAATTAAGAAAAGGTTTAAACCTCAATCATGGATTTCCCAGCCAAGGGACCTGTTTCTCAAAATGTCAGCAACATGTCACAGTCACCAAGATGAGGACACAGTGTGGAAAGCTTTTTCAGTGAAATGTACAAGCTGGGAAGGTTTTGATCGGTTAAATTAAGAGTTCCAACCATGGCCATTGAGTGACTGCTGTTCAAAGCTCTTCTTCTCTCAGAGAGTTCAATAAACCTCTTTGAAGGCATTTCACCTATCTAGTGCTTCACTCACCTTCAGCAGCACTTTCCTGTTGCCACCCTCAATAAGGCATTGGTGCAGCTTATGCAACTCCATCTTCCATCTCTGCTGAGGGACAAGAGCAGAAGCCACACCACCACCAACAGTATCTGGGGCAGCAGGAGCAACACCAGCAGCAGCACGAGCTGCCTTCTCCTCAATCACATGCCGCTCCAAAGAGCAGATGGGATGGACAATGAGATCTAGCTGGAAGGTGGCAAGAATCTTAACACATGATCTACAGGAGGATTAACTCACTTGACCTTTCTAAGAACCAGTGACTCAGGACACTCAGGCTCTTATGCAGAATGCTGTTGACAACTGCAGCCTCCTGGAACATGACTTCTTCCCAGTAGTTGGGTATTCTCTTCTGCTGCCAGGAGAGAAAGCAGAGAGGTGTGAGTGTTTGTAATGATTGAAGCAGAGAGGAAGAAAAGACAACTTTTGTGGAGGTTGACTGTGAGGCATGGTTTTGAGAGGATAAGTTTGAGTGTTGGTTGTTCAGGTGGGAGTGTTAGGTTCCTGCAGACAGAGGAATGAGTGGAGCTGCGGGGTGAAATGTAGGAGAACACTGGGAAAGTTGGATGTAGGGTTTGGCACCTAAATGTGTGATGCCACTTGCCCATTATGCCCTATTGAGGTTCTGGATCTTCTTGGTGCACTGTCTCCAGGTTGGAGGGCCCATACTTCTGCTGCTGATTTCCTCAGCCACATCCATCCATGCTTGCCTCGTTAGAGAGGTTGTCCTCTCCCTCTTGACATTGGGAAAGCTCACTTCCATGGAACAGTGGTTAGCACTGCTGCCTCACAGTGCCAGGGATCCGGGTTCAATTCCCAGCTTGGGTCACTGTCTGTGCAGAGTCAGCACTTTCTCCCCATGTCTGCATGGGTTTCCTCCCACAGTCTAAAAGATGTGCTGGTTAGGTGTATGGCCATGCTAAATTCTCCCTCAGTGTACCCGAACAGGCGCCGGAATGTGGTGACTAGGGGATTTTCACAGTAACTTCATTGCAGTGTTAATGTAAGCTTACTTGTGGCTAATAAATACACTTTAAACTTCACTGCAGTCACACTCAGATCCCACATCAGAACCTCCAGGTAAGACCTGGTGGCAGTCTTCTCAGGTGCCCTCCCCATTCTTGTGGTTGCTACATCCTCAAAAGTCTAAGTATTGGTGAGCCATTGAAATACAAGAGTGCAACATAGGTTGGAATATGTTATAATACAGTCTAATACCAAAGACTTCACATATCTTCAATAGGCACAAACAGTATCCTTTTCAGCTGGCCTATAGGGTTTGATTCAATTGTTTCATCATTAAGTATCAGATTTAAGCTTGGTTTAGTTAGAATCATTCTTAGCTTTGGGTCAAAAGGGTTTGGGTTCAACTTCCCTTGAAGGCATGAGCCCATAATCTGCACTGAGAGTACAAAGCATTATGGAGTGAATCTGCATTATTGGAGGTCTTATTATTTGTATGATATGTTACAAGGTGGCATGATCTACTTTTTCCATGGGAAAATTAAACATCCATGCTATGGACCCACATTTCAGAGTTTGAACAGCAGCTGACATTACTGCAGCACATCTGCAAAGTTGAGCACTTTGTGATAGCGTGCTTATAGATGTGGTCACCACACAGCTTAAGGCTATACAGGCAGAAAGGGAATGGGTAACTGCCAGGTAGACAAAGAGGACCAGTTGCTAGTGTAGGAGGCTTCTGAGTGCATCGTACTCTCCAACCAATATTCTGAATACTGGTGAGAATGATGGTTTCTTGGGGTGTGCAGCCAGAGCCAGGTCTATAATATCATGGCCAAGGTAAAAGATGTCACTGCACGGCCATGGTGCACTCTGAGGGGGAAGGGTTATGTGGCCATGCGCCATATTGATACCAATAATATAAATATAAAGAAGGGTATGGTCCTGAGACAGAATTTAGGCAACTAGGGAAGAAACTAGTATACAGGAACTCAAAGGTTGGGTTACTCACAGTACCAAGTACAAGTAACCATGTAAGTAGGAGGATAGAGCAGGTGAATGCATGGCTGGGGAGATGGTGCAGGAGGGATTAAAGAGTTTTTGACTACTGGGATATTAAGACCAGTTCGGGTTGGGGGGGGGGCGGGGGGGGGGGGAGTGGGGGTGGGCCTGGATTTGTACAGGCCAGTTGAGTAGCATCTGAACAGAACCAAGACCAGGATCAATTTCCTTTCAGGGCAATTTGCTAGCATTGGGGAGAATTAAACTAATTTGGCTGAACTGTGGAAACCAGGAAGTTATTTTAGAAACGAAAACCAAGGTGCATAGAGAACTTGGAGAGCAAATAATAAAGTATTAGATGGAGTCAGAGCAGGAGAGAATGTAATAAAGTCTAAATTAGTGCTGCCATGCATTAATCTGAATGCACAGAATGTGGTAAATAATTGGTGAGCTGCTGATGCATAAAGCCATGTGGAAATCTGATGTTGTGGCGATAACGGAGACCTGCCAGAGTTAGAATAATTGGGAGCGGGTGATCTTCAATGGGTTGAGAATGAATCTCGTCCACATAAAATGGAATCAAAGATTGGCAAACGAAACTGTAACTGAACACTGGGCTCCTTTAAAGGAGAGATACTTCTGTTAGAGTCAAGGTATATTCACATGAGGTGGAAAGGGAGGACAAACAAAACCAGAGCTCCCTGGGAAAAATAAAGAGCAAGATGAAGCAGAAAAAGGGTGCATATGACAGACATCAAGTGGTTAATACAATTGAGAATCAGGTTCAGGATCGAAGATCAAAAGGGAATTGAAAAAAATTAAGGAAAGAATATGCGACTAGCAGCTGCCATAAAACAAAATTTAAAAATCTCCTGTGGACATACAAATGGTAAAAGGGTGGCACTTCAGACAAGAGGATGAAGTGAATTGAATTATTACTGCTGTTCTCCTCTTCTGCAAGAGTTTTAATTTCCTATTTAATTTGTTACCTTTAGCATCCTTTCCCTTGTTGAAATGGGCCATGGTGTGTTTTCCAAACCCTGGTTTATGAGGTCCAATGTTAAAAATAATCCCACAGCAAATTCTTTGAGGTGAAACAAAATTAGATTCACTAACACATTTAAAACCCGAGGGATGGATTGCGACACACATTCACATTCACAAGCATATAAGGTAGAAAGGCAGAGAAAAAAGATACAAATTGCGAGTTGGTTAAAAAAAATCAAAAAGGTATTAGCATTGAGTCAATGTCCAATGAAGGTTCTTTCAAGTGGCTTTGTCTGACAGAATTCCTGGTGTTTGTCCTAGGAAGCCAGTTGAGGCAGTTGAAAATGCAGCCAGGTATTAGTTAATACTAATGGAAATTAGTTCACTCTGTAGGCATAATACAGGTTTCTTTCTGAAGATACAGCTTTGAGAGTGATGGAGGTCAGAGGTAGGCTGTTAGCCTGGAGTCCTGTTTTCTCCCTCAGTGCACTCGAACAGGCACCAGGATGTGGTGACTAGGGGATTTCCACAGTAACTTCATCGCAGTGTTTATGGTAAGCATACTTGTGCCACTAATAAATAAACTTTTAAAGAACTTTTTAACTTTTCTCTTCTGAAGTTTAACTGCAACTGAAGACAATCCATAAGCTGTATAGTTAAAGCAATTCAAACGGCTCGAGTTTTGGTCATGTGACAGGGTGGTTTTGGGTTGAGACATTCAGCTAACAAAGAAGACCTTTAAGGACCATGTTAAAACCCATTGTATTTTGAGCAGATAACTGTGGAACCATTCCCACAACGTTGGAGATGAGGAGCTGCTTTGTCTAGAGCTGGCTCCTGCAGACATCTCATCTACTATTCCTTTGTATTGGCTTGGCTGGAAAGTTCAGACAAGTCACATTCCAGGAGTTTGATGAGTTAACCTTTATCCATTTTAAAAAACATGATTTAAACAAGAGACTATGGAAGAGAAACAATTTTACAAGATTTTCTTTCTTCATGCCTTCTTGACATGGCAGTGGTAAAAGGAGGAATAGGGATAATTAGGGACCTAAAAGATTTATGCATGGAACTTGGCTTAGGTATGAAATGAATGCTTTGCTTCTGTATTCTTGATTCTCATCCCATGCCTAGAGATACATATGGCAGACTAAGCATATTACATCTGTTTCCATAGCTAGCTTTTCATGGAACAGGTTGCCAGCCTATGGCCAGAGGCTATAGCTTGAAGAGCACCACTCCACATCAAGCATGGCTGACCAGGAGCCTTTCCAACTCACCACAAGCATATTGGAAAGATTTATTGGTTGATAATCAACCTGTTTGACCATGTTATTAGAGGCAGCCATCCTACCCATGGCACCAGAAGACCTCCAAACTATTTTTACGAAAGATGAAAATGCTGCCAAGCGGTAGTGAATGAGAAGAGAGTTGATGGGTAAAAAAACTGATAAAGAGGAGGTATTAGATAGGTTGGCTGACTTAAAGTTTCAACATGATGAGATGCATCCAGGAATACTAAGGGAAGTTGCGGAGGTGATGGCCATAATTTTCCAATCTTCTTTAGATATAAGGATTGACAGAGGACTAAAGAATTGTAAGTGTTACAGCATTGTTCAAAAATGGGAGCAAGGATTGGCCAAACAATTACAGGCTTGAGTTTTTGATGAGGTAAATGAGGGAATGTGGTTGATGTGGTGTAAATGGACTTCCAAAAGGCATTTGATAAAGTGCAACACTTGTAAGAAAAGTTAGAACTTGCAGAATAAAAGTGCAGTAGCAACAGGGTGAAGCTGAGTGACCAGAAATAGTGAGTAGTGGTGAATGGTGTTTTTTAGAGTGGAGGAAGGTTTATGATGGGATTCGCCAGTGTTAGCACCCTGGCTTTTCTTATATTGACTACTTAGACCAGGGTTTCCCAAACTTTACATGCCATGAGCCCTTTTGACCTCCCAGGAGTACTGGTGGAACCCTGAGAAACTTTCTTATTATGTTGAAGAATTAAACCACACAAACAATTATTGCGCTATAAACATACAAAAACAAACTTGATTTATGTGTTTTACATGTACACCTCTATTAGAATTAAAATGTTGTCATTCAACAAATACTTCCAAGTCTTATCTTCTTTTTGGCATCTGCACTCTCACTCCTCTCTGGGGGGACCCATGGCCCCGGTTCCTCTCCGTGTCTCTCAGACCGCCCCCCCCCACTTCTCAATCTCAATCTCTCACTTACCTGAGTTTACATTAAAGTATTTCCAGCATGTCCAATCAGAGGCCAGCTCCTTAGTTCAATGGCTACTGATAGGCTGACTAATGAGTCCATCAGTAGCCAACAAACAATGGGCCCGATTTTACCATTGCTTCGCGCCCATTTTCAGGCGCGAAAACTTGGTAAAGTCGGACGTGAGGCCATTAACGCGATCAGCGCCCGCACAGATGCCCACTTTACCAAGGCCTGAAAATGGCCCCGATTCGAATCGCACCCGAAACGGGCGCAATGGTGATTTAAATGCATTTGCATGTATTTAAATTGAATTAATGAGCTACCTGCCCAACTTTACCAGCATTTCACCCTTTACCATTGCATTAGCCCATCCAGATTCAGCGCAAAACAGACATGCTCGGCAAAGGTCTATTTCGGGCACTCCAGCTTCTGAGGAGGTAAGTTCAGAGCTTCCAATGGCTCTCTGGCTCAGATCAGTGGTGTGGGAGGGGAGGGGTGGGGTGGGGCGAGGGATGCGGATCAGATCATTCTCTGGTGGGGGGGTGGAGGGAGGACAGATCGTTCTCTGGTGGAGTGGGGGAGGGAGGCCCGATCGTTCTCTGGTGGGGAAGGGGAGGGTGGAGGCCCCATCGTTCTCTGGTGGGGGGGGGGAGGGAGGTGGGAGGCCAGGTCATTGTCAGGTGGGGGGTGGAGGGAAGCCAGATCGTTGTCGGGTGGGGGGTGGAGGGAGGCCAGATCGTTGTCGGGTGGGGGGAGGGTGGCCAGATCATTGTCTGGTGGGGGGCGGTGGGGGTGGGAGGAGGCCCGATCATTCTCTGGGGAGAGAAAGGGAGGCCAGGTCGTTCTCTGGTGTGTGTGTTGGGTGGGGCGGGGGGGGGGGCGGGAGGCCAGGTCGTTGCCTGGTGGGAAGGGGGAAGGAGGCCTGATCATTCTCTGGGGGGAGGGGGGGGGGGGGGGGAAGGAGGCAGGTAAGATGGATTTCTGGTTGGGGGCGAGGGGGACTGCTGCCACTCTGCGGGTGATCGGTGGGGGGAGGGGGCAGAGGGTCGCGCTCAATCTGGATAGCGGGGGGTGGGTGGATAAGGGAGGAACAGTTATGTTATGGGGATGGGGCAATGTCTGTGGGGGCCATCACTCCCGCTTTTCGCTCCTGGGCAGCTTTATCCGCTTTTTGCTGCCGGGGAGCGATGTGACAGGGGCGCGTTTTTTTCCAAATTTTTTTTCACTGCGCATGCGCAGTTCAAAGCTCCGACTGGAGCAGCAGCAGCACGATGAGCCCCGCCCACAGTGCGATTCAGACAAGATATTTTTTCCAGGCTAAATGCGTACTGGGGCGCCTGAGAACAGTTTTCCAAGTCAGATCTGAATTGCACCCAGATTCAGCACTTAGAATCAAATTGGTAAAATCAGGCCCTATGACTGGGCAAGTTACGCAGAAAGCAATTTAAAAATTTTTGATTTGATTTGATTTATTATTGTCACATGTATTAACATACAGTGAAAAGTATTGTTTCTTGCACGCTATGCAAAGCATACTGTTCATAGGGAAGGAAACGAGAGAGTGCAGAATGTAGTGTTACAGTTATAGTTAGGGTGTAAAGAAAGATCAACTTAATTCAAGGTAGGTCCATTCAAAAGTCTGACAGCAGCAGGGAAGAAGCTGTTCTTGAGTTGATTGGTATGTGACCTCAGACTTTTGTATCTTTTTCCCAACGGAAGAAGGAGGAAGAGAGAATGTCCAGTGTGCGTGGGGTCCTTCATTATGCTGGCTGCTTTGCCAAGGCAGCGAGAAGTGAGACAGAGTCACTGGATGGGAGGCTAGTTTGCGTGATGGATTGGGCTACATTCACGATCTTTTGTACTTCCTTGCGGTCTTGGGCAGAGCAGGAGCTGTCACCAAGCTGTGATACAACCAGAAAGTATGCTTTCTATGGTGCATCTGTAAAAGTTGGTGAGAGTCGTAGCTGACATGCCAAATTTCCTTAGTCTTCTGAGAAAGTAGAGGCGTTGTTGGGCTTTCTTAATTATACTGTCGGCATGGGGGGACCAGGGCAGGTTGTTGGTGATCTGGACACCTAAAAACTTGAAGCTCGGACTGACTGCAGAACCCCAGGAGGAGTGGAACCCAGTTTGGCAACCTGAGTTAGACTTTAGTGTACAGGGAAATTTAAAAATTTGCAGATAGCATAAAATTTGGAAACATTGTGAACTGTGGGCAGGATAGTGTTAAACTTCAAATGAACATATGTTGGTAGGATGGGTGAAACGGGAATTAAGTTTAATGCTGAGAAGTTTGAAGTGATTCATTCTGGTCAGAAGAACAGGAAGAGGGCATATTAAATAAAGGGTGCAATTCTAAAGGGGGTGCAGGAGCAAAGGGATTTGAGTGAAGATGAAGACAAATCATTGAGGGTAGCAGGGCATGTTGAGAGTGCTGATAATAAAGGGTGATCCTAGGCTTTATAAATAAGAGTACAAAAGCACATATAGAACACTGGTTCAGCCTCAACTGGAGTATTGCATCCAGTTCTGGGCTCCACACTTTTGGTAAAAAGTGAGGGCATTAGAGAGCATGCAGAAAATAGTTCCAGCCATGAGGAATTTCAGTTACAAAGATAGATTGAACATACTGGGGCTGTTGTCCTTGGAGCGGCACGGTAGCACAGTGGTTAGCTCTGCTGCTTAACAGCTCCAGCGACCTGGGTTCGATTCCCAGCTTGGGTCACTGTCTGTGTGGAGTTTGCACATTCTCCTCGTGTCTGCGTGGGTTTCCTCCGGGTGCTCCGGTTTCCTCCCACAGTCCAAAGATGTGCAGGTTAGGTTGATTGGCCATGCTAAAATTTCCCCTTAGTGTCCTGAGATGCGTAGATTAGAGGGATTAGTGGGTAAAATATATAAGGATATGGGGGTAGGGCCTGGGTGGAATTGTGGTCGGTGCAGACTCGATGGGCCGAATGGCCTCTTTCTGTACTGTAGGGTTTCTATGATTCTAATGAAAGTTGAGAGATTTAATGGGATTGCTCAAAATAATAGGGGGGGAAGGGGGAAATACTGTACAAAGTAGGTTGAAAGAAACCTTTCCCTTCAGTGGAAGGATCAAGAACCAGAGAACACTGATTTAAGGTGGTTGCTAAAAGAAGTCATGAGGAAAACCTTTTTTGTGCAGTGAGTGGCGCCTGAAGGTGTGGAAGCAGATTCAGTTGTGGCTTTCAAGAGAGAATTGGATGAAGTGTTTTTGCAGGGGAGACACAAACACATCTGGCGAATGGCCTCCTTCTGTGCTGTAACTCTTCAACGTTATAATCTACATCTATCTTCACTCCACAAATCAGGCGCTAGCCTGGACTGAAGGCCTCCTCTTCTTTGTGACCTTTGGGTACCTCAACTTGGGACTTTTATGTTTCTCTAATGCTCAAACTGGCACTTTCGTTAGTTCGCACATCGGTGCGAGGTGGATCGTTGCTTTTGGCGCCAAAGCTGGTGTGCTGGGGGGCGGCGGACGCACGCGCGGATATTGGAACCTGGCCCGGGACTCGCGCGTTTAACGGTCGAGGAGGCAGCGCGCGCGGCAGCCTGTGGGGGAACCTTGTGCGAAGCGGTGCATCCCACTCGGCCGGCCGCATAGCCTGTTTCCCCATGGCCACAGCAGAATCTGTCTCCGTACAGACCTGGCTCGGTGGGGCCGTGTTCTGGGTGCTGGCGGTGGAGCGGTATCTCCCGAAAGAGGCCGGAACAAGCCGATATGACCTGACTCTTTGCGGGCGAGCGGACGGGGAGCGGGCGCCGGTTAAATGTGCGCTCTCCCCGCAGCTGAACCGCTTGGTGCAGAGAAACCTGCTGCGCTCGGGCTGCCGGCTCAGAGTGAGCCGCGTCTCGGCGCTGGCGGACAGCCTGGTGGTGCTGGAGGCGGTCGAGGTGCTGAGGGGAGCCGCTTCTCCGCCCGCTTATGTTGCTGCCCTGCCTCTCCCTCGTCCTTTCCTCTGCTCCAGCAAGTACTACCTGCCCCTTTGGGAGGAGAGTGACTACTATGGGGAGGAGTGGATTGTGCAAACCTGCAGTCAGGAACTTGTCAACCCTGAAGGTGTGGTACAACATGACTGTTTAAAATCCAGAACATGGCCAGTGTAAGGTTAACACCTCTTCTGGATTTAAGGATTAATATGCTGATCACGGCCGTGAGCAACCCGGGAGAAAGATCAAAAGGGCATTACATAAGATATATCCTTTTTTATTATTGTACAGTTCCATTTATTGATTATAAAAGTATCACAGATGGGGAGGTGAAGGCTGTTTGATTGGAGCATTGTGGTTGGAGACACCGATTCATTTGATACACCCAATTAGACTGGACAACCTTGTGTTAATATGTACATACTATTTCTTCTGGTGTAATTTACCACTGATTATTACTCAATAAACCTGGTGTGGTTAATGTAAAAAGTGGTGTTATCCAGTCCGCTTACCACTCACCACACATGGCAAATTGGCCACAGATGTGTGGTGAATTGATGCTGGCAATTCCTTGAGCTGTATGTACTGATTATGTATGTTGGGGCATAGCCCCTTTAAGGAAACAGGTCAGATGAGCCGGGATGTGTGGTCATCTGCCCAGGGACCATCCTGAGAGGGCAGTTGTCTTTTGGAGTGTGGACCGAGTAAGACTGCAATAAAGATCTGTGTTCCCTGATGCCTGTCTGCAGAGCGAGTTTTTGAAAGTGTTCCTTGGGACTAAAGAACTGGCAACGAAGGTTGGAGTGTTCGACGGCTTGTAAGGTGAAGGATCAGGAGCTTCAACATGGACTGTCTGTAGATCCACAGTGCAAAAGAAACCCTCAGAGGATGGGAAGGACCAGGGGGGGTAAGAGGACATCGTGAAAAATAGCGACTTAGATGGACTTGGGTGCCATCAACAGTTGCAAGTCGGTCTCCATGACTGTCGCTGGCATCGGGTTGCGGGCGATCAGAGGGACTCAGTTGTTTGGTGACTGGACTAGCAAGCGTTCGGGAAGAAGCGAGCGCAGGTGCCAGCATAGGAAAAACTGGCTTTGGGCTTAGTTCAGGGGCAGGAAAATTTGGTACTATAGGGGCGTTCGATGAGGAACGGTTCAGTATCTTTGTCACTGCAAATAGGGTGGCGGACGACCTCATTGTGCTGGTCTTCTGAACACAGTTGGAAGTAAAACATTCGGCGTCCTGAGGAGTCTATTGTAGTCAGAGAAATGGGCTGAGAAGCATTTTCAGGAGTTGTGTACGGTATTGGAGGGAAACTTTGTGCTAAAACTACTGCTGATTGTGGAGTATTTATAGTTTTACAAGGGGGACCAGATGGAGGGCAAGATCATTACTCAATTAGTGGCTACTCTCAAAAGCTGAATTTGACTTGCGGGTTTTCTTGCAGGATTCAATATGGGACCGGCTTGCATGCGGCCTCCAACTGGAAGCAATCCAGCGAAGAATACTGGCAGCCACAGCTGGAGCTTAAGAAAGCTTTTGAGATCTTGGTTTCTATGGAATGGGTTGCCACGGATGCAGTGCACTTAGGCATTAGTGCAAGGGTGCACAAGGAGACAGAGATGCTGAAGAGTTAGTCATGGCCCGAGGAATGCCACCATTGTGGCCGAGGGGGTCACTTGGACTCCAGTTATGGGCAAAGGGAGCTCCGTGCTGGAATTGTCAGAAGACAGGCCACATTGCCTGAAACTGCAGAGCAGGCCCAGGAGTGTGCAAAGCTAAAACGATCAGGGTTCAAGCCCAGGAGGAACTGCCCTTGGGCAACTAGGGATGGGCAATAAACGCTGGCCAGTCAGCAATGCCCATGTCCCATGAATGAATTTTTTAAAAGTGGCAAGTGGCCAATGTAGGCGAGGACAAGGAGTCTGTGGGGTCTGCAGATGGAACAGAGCAGACTCAGAAGACGCAGTTTAAACTAAACATTCTGTCTATGCAAGGTAAACACAGTAAGAAGTTTAACAACACCAGGTTAAAGTCCAACAGGTTTATTTGGTAGCAAAAGCCATACAAGCTTTCGGAGCTGCAAGCCCCTTCTTCAGGTGAGTGGGAATTCTGTTCACAAACAGAATCCACCAAGGTGGAGGCCGAACCCGAGAGTAGGTTTGAGGGTGTTGGAACCAGTGACCACAAGTGAGTGGGCCACGCCCATTGTTCCTGTCAGAAGACTGATCGCTCAGTGAGGCTATGTGGAGATTTTAAACAGGTGTGAACGGAACTCCCACTCACCTGAAGAAGGGGCTTGCAGCTCCGAAAGCTTGTGTGGCTTTTGCTACCAAATAAACCTGTTGGACTTTAACCTGGTGTTGTTAAACTTCTTACTGTGTTTACCCCAGTCCAACGCCGGCATCTCCACATTATGCAAGGTAAAGCAGACCAGTTCTGGGCAATGCCCATAGTCGAAGAGAAACTAGTGGAGTTGGACAGGGGGGCGGTGGTGTCATCAATCTCAGAATCAATATATGAGGCAAAGTTGAATCATCTTCCCCTGATATCTGTGAACATCATTCAGAGGGCGGTTGGTTCCTCTTAAGGGCTATGTTTCGACCAAGGTATAGCTGAGGGACCAGTGTGCTCATCTACTTTTGTATGTTGTTACGGGTGATTATTCCGCATTTTACGGATGACGTTGGCTGAAACAATTAAAATTGAACTGGGAAGTGGTGAACAGATTAACGGAGTCTCATTTGAGTCTGAGTGATATTTTGGCAAAATACAAGGTGGTGTTTAATAGAGCCCTTGGTGCATGAGTGAAAGTGAACCTACGGCTGAAGCCAGATGCATGTCCAAAGAGCATGAAGGCACGTCCAGTGCCGTATGCGATTTGAACCAAGGTGGAGGCCGAACCCGAGAGTAGGTTTGAGGGTGTTGGAACCAGTGACCACAAGTGAGTGGGCCACGCCCATTGTTCCTGTCAGAAGACTGATCGCTCAGTGAGGCTATGTGGATATTTTAAAGTCAGTGAACCGTGACTTATGGGTGGATCAATATCCGTCGCCCCTTATTGAAGATCTGTTTAGTGGCCTTGCTGGCGTTCAGACGTTTACCGCCACAATAGGTCTGCAGATGCCATCTTCCTGGCGCGGCAGTCAATCCTGGAACAAGTAGAAACAAAGACACCTATGTCAGACTCCTATTTATTGACTACAGCTCAGCCTTCAACACCATTATTCCCACGAACCTCATCTCCAAACTCCGTGGCCTGGGCATTGGCTCCTCCCTCTGCGACTGGATCCTGAACTTCTTAACTCACAGACCACAATCAGTAGGGATAGGCAACAATACCTCCTCCACAATCATCCTCAACACCACAAGGCTGTGTCCCAGCCCCCTATTATACTCCTTATACACCTATGACTGTGTGGCCAAATTCCCCTCCAATTCAATTTTCGAGTTTGCTGACGACACCACCGTAGTGGGACAGATCTCAAACAATGACGAGACAGAGTACAGGAATGAGATAGAGAATCTGGTGAACTGATGCGGTGACAATAATCTCTCCCTCAATGTCAACAAAATGAAGGAGATTGTCATCGACTTCAGGAAGTGTAGAGGAGAACATGCCCCTGTCTACATCAATGGGGACGAAGTAGAAAGGGTTGAGAGCTTCAAGGTTTTAGGTGTCCAGATCACCAACGAGCTGTCCTGGTCCCCCCCCCCCCCCCCCCCATGCCAACACTATAGTTAAGAAAGCCCACCAACGCCTCTACTTTCTCAGAAGACTAAGGAAATTTGGCATGTCAGCTATGACTCTCACCAACTTTTACAGATGCACCATAGAAAGCATTCTTTCTGGTTGTATCAAAGCTTGGTATGGCTCCTGCTCTGCCCAAGACCGCAAGAAACTACAAAAGGTTGTGAATGTAGCCCAATCCATCACGCAAACCAACTTCCCATCCATTGACTCTGTCTACACCTCCCGCTGCCTTGGCAAAGCAGCCAGTATAATTCGGGACACCCCAGGTATTCTCTCTTCCACCTTCTTCCGTCGGGGAAAAGATACAAAATTCTAAGGTCACATACCAATCAACTCAAGAACAGCTTCTTTCCTGCTGCCGTCAGACTTTTGAACGGACCTACCTTGCATTAAGTTGATCTTTCTTTACACCCTAACTATAACTAACACTACATTCTGCACTCTCTCATTTCCTTCTCTATGAACGGTATGCTTTTTTGTATAGCATGCAAGAAACAATACTTTTCACTGTGTGCTAATATATGTGACAATAATAAATCAAATTTTTAAAAATGGATCTCTCCCAAGCTTATATCTGCAGGAGGAGGTATCTGAAGACTCCCAGCCACCATCATCACCCAAAAAGGTCTTTGCTGGGACTCAAACTATTATGGCAAATTTGTGCCTGATTTGATGACAGTATTGAAACCACTGCATTGGGTGTTGATAAAGGGGAAGGTATGCTAGTGAGCACCGGAGTGTAAAAAGGCTTACCAGTCAGTGAAGAAGGCACTGAAGGGAGTCCGAGGTCCTAGTTCATTTCAGCCCCAACTTACCTCCGCAGTTGGCCTGTGATGCTCCGCTGAATGGCATAGGAGGTGTGCTAGAGAAACTAAAAGGTCTGAAAATTGATAAATCTCCGGGCCCAGATGGGCTACATCCTAGAGTTCTAAAGGAGATAGCTGAAGAAATAGTGGAGGCGTTAGTTATGATCTTTCAAAAGTCACTGGAGTCAGGGAAAGTCCCAGAGGATTGGAAAATCGCTGTTGTAACCCCACTGTTCAAGAAGGGAACAAGAAAAAAGATGGAAAATTATAGGCCAATTAGCCTAACCTCAGTTGTTGGCAAAATTCTAGAATCCATCGTTAAGGATGAGATTTCTAAATTCTTGGAAGTGCAGGGTCGGATTAAGACAAGTCAGCATGGATTTAGTAAGGGGAGGTCGTGCCTGACAAACCTGTTAGAGTTCTTTGAAGAGATAACAAATAGGTTAGACCAAGGAGAGCCAATGGATGTTATCTATCTTGACTTCCAAAAGGCCTTTGACAAGGTGCCTCACGGGAGACTGCTGAGTAAAATAAGGGCCCATGGTATTCGAGGCAAGGTACTAACATGGATTGACGATTGGCTGTCAGACAGAAGGCAGAGAGTTGGGATAAAAGGTTCTTTCTCAGAATGGCAACCGGTGACAAGTGGTGTCCCGCAGGGTTCAGTGTTGGGGCCACAGCTGTTCTCTTTATATATTAACGATCTAGATGACGGGACTGGGAGCATTCTGGCCAAGTTTGCCGATGATACAAAGATAGGTGGAGGGGCAGGTAGTATTGAGGAGGTGGGGAGGCTGCAGAAAGATTTAGACAGTTTAGGAGAGTGGTCCAAGAAGTGGCTGATGAAATTCAACGTGGGCAAGTGCGAGGTCGTACACTTTGGAAAAAAGAATAGAGGCATGGACTATTTTCTAAACGGTGACAAAATTCATAATGCTAAAGTGCAAAGGGACTTGGGAGTCCTAGTCCAGGATTCTCTAAAGGTAAACTTGCAGGTTGAGTCCGTAATTAAGAAAGCAAATGTAATGTTGTCATTTATCTCAAGAGGCTTGGAATACAAAAGCAGGGATGTACTTCTGAGGCTTTATAAAGCACTGGTTAGGCCCCATTTGGAGTACTGTGAGCAATTTTGGGCCCCACACCTCAGGAAGGACATACTGGCACTGGAGCGGGTCCAGCGGAGATTCACACGGATGATCCCAGGAATGGTAGGCCTGACATACGATGAACGTCTGAGGATCGTGGGATTATATTCATTGGAGTTTAGGAGGTTGAGGGGAGATCTGATAGAAACTTACAAGGTAATGAACGGCTTAGATAGGATGGACGTAGGGAAGTTGTTTCCATTAACAGGGGAGACTAGGACGCGGGGGCACAGCCTTAGAATAAAAGGGAGTCACTTTAGAACAGAGATGAGGAGAAATTTATTCAGCCAGAGAGTGGTGGGTCTGTGGAATTCATTGCCACAGAGGGCTGTGGAGGCCGAGACGTTGAGCGTCTTCAAGACAGAAATTGATAAATTCTTGATTTCTCGAGGAATTAAGGGCTATGGGGAGAGAGCGGGTAAATGGAGTTGAAATCAACCATGATTGAATGGTGGAGTGGACTCGATGGGCCGAATGGCCTTACTTCCGCTCCTATGTCTTATGGTCTTATACTATGTTACGGCAAATGGAGAAGATAGGCACATTGCATCCGCATCTAGGTCACTCTCTAAAGTGGAAGAGAATTATGCACCAAGAGAGGAGGAGACTCTGGGCATAATTTTCGGCATTACCAAGCTTCACTATCTGTATGGCAGGAAGTTTGCCTTACTGATGGACAGTAAGAAGTTTAACAACACCAAGTTAAAGTCCAACAGGTTTATTTGGTAGCAAAAGCCACACAAGCTTTCGGAGCTGCAAGCCCCTTTTTCAGGTGAGTGGGAATTCTGTTCACAAACAGAGCATATAAAGACACAAACTCAATTTACATGAATAATGGTTGGAATGCGAATACTTACAACTAATCAAGTCTTTAAGAAACAAAACAATGTGAGTGGAGAGAGCATCAAGACAGGCTAAAAAGATGTGTATTGTCTCCAGACAAGACAGCCAGTGAAACTCTGTGGGGGTTACAAATAGTGTGCCATGAACCCAATATCCCGGTTGAGGCCGTCCTCGTGTGTGCGGAACTTGGCTATCAGTTTCTGCTCGGCGACTCTGCGCCGTCATGTGTCGCGAAGGCCGCCTTGGAGAATGCTTACCCGAATATCAGAGGCCGAATGCCCATGACCGCTGAAGTGCTCCCCAACAGGAAGAGAACAGTCTTGCCTGGTGATTGTCGAGCGGTGTTCATTCATCCGTTGTCGCAGCGTCTGCATAGTTTCCCCAATGTACCATGCCTCGGGACATCCTTTCTTGCAGCGTAATGGGAAAATCTCCACATTATTACTGATGGACCACAGACCGCTGACGAAGATTTTGGAACTTTACCCGGGGATATTATCTATGGCCGCAGCTTGGTTGCAGAGGTGAGCGTTAATATTATCAGGCTACTCATGAAATCCACTATCGCCAATCGAATCAACATGCAGATGCGTTATCCAGGCAGCCGTTGCCTTGTCACAAAGAGGCCCAGGATGAGGTCATCCAGATTATGTACTTCTCACACCATGATAAAGTACTGATTACAGCTGCTAAGGTGAAACAAGCCACAAGAAAGGATCCCATACTGAGTCAAGTAGTCATCCTGGTCTGCAAGGAGAGGACAAGCCAACAGAAAAATCGGGAACAGAGGCCATATTTAAGTCTGCAGTGGGAATTATTACTGCAGGTCAGTTGTTTGTTGTGGGGCACACTGGTTGTCATTCTCCCTTCCTAGAGGAGAAAAGTGTTGGAACAACTGCACCAAAGGCACTCAGGGGTGGTGCAGATGAAAGGGGTAGCCCGCAGTTATGTGTGGTGGCCAAAGATTCGATGCCAGCATCGAGGCAGAAGCGGGCTCGTGCATGTCATGTTCCAAAATCTGGAAAGCAACACCTGTGTTGTCATTGCACCCATGGGAGTGGCCATAGATGCCTTGGGAGTGGGTCCACATAGATTTTATGGGGCCAGTTGAAGGCCCGATATTACTGGTGGCCGCCAACGCACACTTGAAGTGGCCGGAAGTGATATGTATGAAATGAACGGCCACAGAATGGAACCTTGACAAGCTTGACATGTTTGCTAGGTTTGGATATCCAGATCAGGTTGTAAGTGACAATGGATTACAGTTCATGTCATGGGACTTTGATGAGTACATGGAACTGCATAGAATTCGTCATGTAAAGTCTGTGCCCTACCACCCAGGGACAAATGGGTTAGTGGAGCGTTTTGCAGTCTGTTATACACTCCTTGGAGGCTTCACGGGGGGAGGGATCATTGGTACAAAGATTAAATCGGTTCTTGAGTGTGTACAGGAACATCTCCCATTCAGCAATAAATGCTTCCCGATGGCATTGATGTTTGGGAGACTGTCGCATATGATGTTTGACCTACTGAGGCCTGTTGAGACAAGATGAGTGGTGGAGAGAACCAGGAGGTGCAGGTGGGCTGTCGAGCCAAACATGCCAAGCTGAGAGCATTTCAGAAGGGCGAGTTGGTACTTGCCAGAAACTACGCATTGGGGAGAAGTGGGTTCAAGTCACAATTGTAGTCAGAACAGGACCACTGTTCTTTATGATGGAAACTCTGGACAAGTAAGTTTGGCATCATCACGCGGACCAACTGCTGGCAGTCCCACATTAAGGGGTGGGGACCCCATCTACAATTTTGGAGGCATTTCGACCGGTGCCAGCGGAGGTACCAGTAGAGGGTGACAGTTTCCGGGAAACAGCCCCCATGGGACCGTCAACCCCCTGACAGATTGATCATGTCAATATAGGATGGACATATAGGTGGGGAACTAAAGAACAGCCCAAATCATATTGTAAATAGACTGGATTCTTCACAAAGTATTTTGAAATTATGTAAAAATATATGTATAATTTTATGTAAATAGTTTTAAAATGCTGTTGCTGTTATGGGGGATTGTTGTTCAGAGGGGAGGAGTGTTATGTATATTGGGGTGACGCCCCTTTTTAAGGTGATCCAGGGTGTGGGGTGAGCTGCCTGGGGACCCGCCCTGAGAGGGCAGTTGTTGTTTGGAGTGTGAAGCGAATAAAACTGCAATAAAGATCCATATTCCCTGACCCCTGTCTGTGATGTGAGTTCTTGAAGATATTTCTCGATACTAAAGAATTTAACATGTACAATACTGGGCTGTGCTAAAGTTGCAGTGGTCGGTTGAGTACAGATGTCATATTGTCAACCACTATTTAATCATCAGACTCTAATTGAGCAAAGAAGAAGGAACCACATCGCTGTTAGACGGGAGTTGGACTTGGTCAGACTATCACAATGTTTATCAGACTATAGTTCATTTATTAGATTTCTAGTGACTTGGAAGCTGAGAGACTACTTGCTCAATGAAACAAGAAGAATAGTCTGCTGTTTGCTACCTTTTTGATTCCTATTATCTTTGGGTGACTCTAAATAACAATCAATTTAGATCTGCAGGACCATTCTGAAGCATTCTGGGCAACCTCTGGAAGGTTAGTGGTCTAGTTGCTGTTTTTTGGGGGAAATCTAGTGACATGGAATGCTAACTAAACAACTTGATTTTGTTCAGCTGGTACTGAGTGGTTGTCGCAAAGCAGTTGAGGTGTTTGAGTGATGATAGTTGCAACTGAGGGTTGAAATGTACAATTTTGGCAAACAGGGCAGTGCAGCAACATACAATGTTTTTAGCCTTTATCTTGATCTGTTGAAATTAATGATTGGAAGCAATAGGGTGCAATTGATGTAAAAGAAGGGAATACTTGGCTCTGATCCAAAGGTCTGTTAAATATCTCAATGCTGTGTTTGGAAAACCAGATGACTAAGAGAGCGCAGATGGCAATATGTAGAGATTTGTCACGTCTTCCCTCGTCTTCCATCTCCTAATATAACAATTTTGATAAAATAGAGACAGTTTATGTGACTAAATTTTTATTTGGAATAACTGAAGCACACTAACAGTCTTTGACCTGGAAGCAGTACCTTGAGGAAAGTTTGTACCATTTTTTAAAAGCTTTGTGAAATCTAGTTTTAAAAAATATTTGAAAGGTCTTTTAAGAGTTTGCATCACTTGTAATTTTCTTGGATAATAAAATATACTGGTCCATGTGACCTTGTGGCCCTTGACCTGAACCCAACAGGATGGAAGTAAAAGAAACCATGTGTATGCAGGCAAAAAGGAGTGTTATAAACAGATGAGCTGGAGGGTGAAAGTGATTAGTGCACAGATGCAGGCACAAATAGAAAGCAGCCAGACAGGAAGAGGAACACAGAATTATTGTGAGGAGCAGAAGCAAATCCCCTTCAGGAAGAGGCCAGTTTTTTGATTGACAGAAAAGGAGAAGGAGCTCTTGAAAGTACGATTTGAGCTGGTTAAAAAGCTTTAAAGCTGGAAAGCTGTGAATAGCTCGGAGAGGCTAAAGAGCTGTGTGTTTTTCCAGAACTGGCTAAACTGTGAACTAGGATGTTACTGATTGGTTGTTTGAAAATCATTTTGGAATGCTACATCATCAGAACTATTGTGACCTGAGGAAGAGAAGGTTCATAGGGGTGTGTCTTGCAGTTTTTTTTAAAGTGACAAATAGTTTTGTTAGCTCTTGCACACTCAAAAACAGGACTATTTTCCTACAAGAGACAATGGGCCAGAATTCCTGAGGTTGATGCAGGTAACAGACTCTCTTCAGGTCTCCATTTATATTAGCTGTACTGCCCACTAGCCACAACACGGGCAATTGTCTTGTATTTCATCAAATGTTGGGACGCTTCCTCCAAATCAGTGGTGTGCTCCCTCTGATCCTCCATCTGTAGCTCCACGAGATTGTTCTCCCGCCTGTCAGGAAGGCAAAGGAAGCCAGGTTGGACTTGGGAACAGCTTGCAAGTTAGGTGGCATGTGTTTCAGGACAAGACTCTTCAGGTATGTCTCACATTGGCTGTGTATTCTTTTGCAAAAGCAAATTCTTGTGGAGACAAATAGGAAGGCTCTGCCTCAATACGGGACTTCTCTTTCTCCAAGACAGGAGGGAAAAACTTTAATAGCCATGACCTCAATTAGCTGCTGAGGACATAACAAATTTTCTCCATCTCCATTTGGTGAAGGATGACTTTCAGATTTCCCTTCCTCGCTCGCTGCAGATGAGATGAGCTGGGGTCATAATCTCCTCCTCCTTGGTCTCTCCCCCCCCCCCCCCCCCCACACTCACCCACCCTTCTCCCTGGCCTTTGTCCCCAAACCTGAGAATGGGGAGGCGCTGCAAGCTTCCCACCCGAAGGCCACCACCATGCACGGTGTCTTGCTGTTGATGATCATCATACCAGTGAAACTCAAAGATGAAAGCTGTTGTCAGACAGGACTCCTGACCTACTCTGCATGAATGAAGAACAGCATTTTGTGAAACTGCAACTGTGGTGCCATGTTTATGCAGGAATTGATGCAGGTGCTTATGGTTCCATGGGATGTATCTTGTATTGCCTACTTAAAGTGAAATTTACCTTTTTATTTACAAGTATCATTTGCCTGTTAATTCATGTTTAATTTATGCTGATTCTAATTCATCCCTTTTTAAAGTAGCAGTTATAAAAACTGAAATCTTTTTGGTATTTTCTTCTTGTGGGGTTATTTGGTAAATTTGGTTGTTTTGAGTTGTGTTCCTCACAGGGAATGTAACAATTGTCACCATTCTTTGAGATTGTATACAGCAAGCTTGCTTTGCTAATAATTGGATTGCAAGTCCCTCTGAAGTTGTCCTGGCAGGGAGTATTGATTATTGGCTTGATCAGTCTTGATTATTGATTCTTTAAAACCTTGAATTTATTTTCAAAAGATTGTTCATTGGCTCTCTTAATACTTTATATTTTTGTAATGTGGTGAATATGGTGACCTAATCGGCTCAAGTTTGGTGAATGTTGAAATCCTATTGTGCAACACTGATATAGAGCCATATTTGCTGTGAGTGGGTCTTGCCCTTAGACTTGGAGGATTTGCAAGGTAAGCTCTGGCCAATGTTCAGTGTCCTCAACGGAACATCTGGGACCTGCATGAATTGGATATCTCCTTAACCAATCGAATTGGCAAATGGTTAATGTGCAACATAGGAAGTTATTTGTTAGAATTGTGAATTCAGTATTCAATTAGGTACAGAAAATAAATAGAATGAAAGTTTGTATTAAAAGAGAGTATAGGAGCTTAATGCTATTTTGAACATATGAATGGAGCGCCAGAAGACTAGGTGATATCATCACAGAGGAGCATAACTTGGACAGCAACTTCGGCATTTTACTGTTCACTGCACATTTCTGGTTGCAATTTACACATAAAAAATCATGGTGAATACAATTTGCTTGACAATTATACCTGGACCATTGTTTTTCTTGCTAAAAGTGTGGATTTGGATGTTCAGAAACAGCTTGGTTGTCTGCAGTGGGCACAACAATACTAGAGCTCGGTAGGCCTACAACATTCTGGGGTACTGATGGTGATTTTTGTCTAGCTCACAGAGGACTTGTCGCAAAGATCTGGGCTTCCCACTTACCCCCAGATAATGAACATTGCAAGAAAATGTTCTAATGCGTGGGGTGAACCTTGGACAAACTGCAAGAAGTGGATGTACAGTTTAGACCATTTAAATTTCATTAAAGACTTCACAGTTGTCCCTTCACAGTTACACTGGGGTGCGTTGATGACAGTTGGGTATTTGCAAGCCAGTGCAAATTCTAGCATGGGGAAGAAGTTGCATTTCCATTGTTCCTTGAGCTGTTTCAGAAGCATTCTATCTATAATGAATTGCATTGTGCAGTTTGCTGTTATATGGGTGAATATGACAATTATCTTGTACAATGCAAGAAATTAGATAAATGATTTATTTCTCTGCATATAAAAACAAATGGTGGAAATGCTAAGCAGATCTGGCAGCATTGCAGCATCTGTGGCGAGAGGATCGGTTAACATTTCAGGTTGGTGACCCTTTGGAGCAGCAGGGTGTAGTGATAAAGTTTTAAAATTGACAAGGAAACGGGAGGGGAGAGAAACAAATGGGAAGTCTAATGGGATGGAAGGTAGGAGAAATTAATTGACAAAATAGTTGATAGTGAAAGGCAAAAATAGTTAATAATGGGATAGTTTCTCCGTGCATATTGCCTGAGCAAGGAATGTTGGCCAGGTCATCAGGGAATAGCATTCTTGCTTTTCATTGAATAGTACTGTTTAACATCCCGTTAACTGGTGAAGCAAGCAGATGGAGACTTGGTTTAAAACTTTGCCCCGTTGTAGAATTTCCTGACTGCACTAGCTATTTATTTAGGTTTTGTTTTTCATTCTTTCACGGGAAGTGAGGATTGTCATGAAATTAGAGTGATTGTGGTAGTGTATTCCAGTATTAGATATAATATGGTACACTATGTACTTCATTGCGTCACCTTACCTGGGAGTCAGAGATCAGATAGTACATGTAAATGTAAGTTTTAATCAGGCTGCAAGCCTGCATTTGTGTATATCTTCTGTTCTTAATAAAGTTAGTGTACAATAACGATATTGATCATGCTACATTATAAAAACAAGACATGTTAGAAGTGAACTTAACGCAACAATGGAGATTCTGAAAGCACTGACGGAACTCAATTTGAAGGGTAATCTCGCAGAAAACTGGAGGAGATTTAGCAATGCTGCAGTCTATATCTCACTAACATGCACTGATAAGAAAGACCAGCTGGGTACAATTTTCCATCTTCATGTAGCAGGGGAAGAAGCCCTAGAAGTTTATAACACATTCACATTTGCAAGTGATGAGAAATTAAACGATTTGAAAGAAATAATTGAAAAATTTGAAGCTAACAGCAGTCCTTAGAAAAACATAATGCATGAAAGATACCAATTTTTGTACATGAACACAAGGCAGTGACATTAATCAGTATGCAACTGAGTTGAGAAAATGAGCTAAATCGTGTGAATTTAGAGAGCTTGAAGAATCACTCATCCAAAATATAATTTGTGGGATCACAAATGATTCTCTGTGAGAATGGCTTTTGAGAAAAGTGGATCTCACACGAGAGAGCAGTAAATATCTGCAGAATGGCAGAGATAACAAAATGCCAGATTAAACAGCAGATGGAACTGGTTACACCTCACAGTCAAGCAGCTAGATACCGTTGAATAGAAATAGTGCTGGGGAAAAAGAAATCAACAGTTTGAAGGTAAAAAGAATAAATATTTAAATGCAGAACAGAGGATTTACTATGTAGTTGTCCAACTTAGAACTAGGATCAATTAAATCACTTTGCTAAGATGTGTAAATCAAAGAAAGTGCATACGATTGCAGATGATGACACATACAGAATCTGAACTTTTCATTGAAAGAAGATGAATGGAAGATTGGTTTAAAAATTGCCAACATGCTGGTGAATTTCAAGCTTGACACAGGTGCACAAGCAAATATATTCCCTTTATCTTGTATCGTAAGATAAGTAAAGGAAGACCACTAAAACAAAAGTGAGACTCTATTTACACAGCAATTTTTTTTACCTGTCTAGCCATTGCACAGTCTCAAGCACTTCCATTTAATAGTGGTGAAAAATGATGCAACACCCATTCTTGGAATCAAAGCTTGTGAAAATCTGAAGTTAAGAGAATACGGAGGCACAGTGGTTAGCACTGCTGTCTCACAGTGCTAGAGACCCAGGTTTGATTCCGGCTTGGGTCACTGTCTGTGTAGAGTTTGCACGTTCTCCCCGTGTCTGCATGGGTTTCCTCTGGGTGCTCTGGTTTCCTCCCACAGTCCAAAGATGTGCAGGTTAGATGGATTGGGCATGCTAAATTGCCCCTTAGTGCCAGGGGGACTAGTTAGGGTAAATGTATGGGGGTAGGGGCTGGGTGGGATTGTGGTCGGTGCAGACTCAATGGGCTGAATGGCCTCTTTCTGCACTGTAGAATTCTATGAATAATGACGGTACCCTCTGATGACATCTTGAGTGAGTACAACAATGTGTTCAAGGGAATTGGTTGCCTAAAGGGAGAAAACGCCATCAAGATCGGCAAAACTGTGACCCAAAATACACATGCCCAGGACAGTAATAGTAATGCTGAAAGATCGACTGAAAGCAGAGTTGGACAGAATGGCATTAAGCCATTAAGAAAATTGAAGATCCGACAAAACAGGTTAATTCAATTGTAATTGTAAAAAAATCAGATAGGAATCTATCTCGATCCTAGAGATCTAAACCAGGCAGTATAAAGTGATCATTATCAGTTGCCCACAGTAGAAGAGATCATGTGTGAGCTTGCTAATGCGAAATACATTTCAGTGGTTCCCAACCTTTTATATGTAATGCACACCTCTATACCATTTTAAAAAATGGAGGCACACCTCCTATTTCCCCTGAACTGCCCTCAAGCAAAATATTTTTTGGGGTGATTTTCAGCCTGTGTTCGCTGTCAGAAAGAATAGCAATATGGGTGAAAAATCTGGAAAGAATTGAGAAACGCGGGTTTCCATGTTTTACTGTGCATGCGTGGGTGCCAAAAATCTGACTTCTATCATAATAGTGCCAAGTACTGATAGCTTCAGTTCTAACTATAACAAACCCTGGGCCATTGATTTGGAAAATATAAATAATATGATATAAATGTAAACTGTATAAAGGGAACTTTGATTTTAACAGTTCACAAATAATTTATTCAGTTCATACAAGATTTAATATTTTAAGCAGTCATCAACATGACATTTTCTCTCTGCAGACACTGCCTGATTATCTGAGTTTTTCCAGTATTTTTTCCTATGCCAGATTTCCAGCACTTGCGGCACTTTGTTTTTGTATTAATTCTTTGAGTACTATTACCTCAGGTTGAAAAGTAAATTATGAGAAAAAACGGTAACATAATTAATACAAGGTGAAAGCTGAAGTGCAGGACAGAAGTCTCAGCAGAATGCTAATCTCATCTAGGCATTAGTTAAACATAATTATAGATACAAGTTATTGGCATGGTTCCAGTATTGTGATTTTCAGAACAGCCTATGCCATTCTTTACCTCTCTCTGTGTCTCTCTCACTTATCTCAGGGCTTTTTTGCCCTTTGAGTTTTTGCTTTTTGTGCGGGCGCATGGGGCCTTTGTCTTCAGCTCCAAGTCCTGTTGATTACGTGCATGGGTCTGACCAACGTAAAGAATCTAAACCGCACATGTGTGGCTCTTTCCTGGCCAATGCATGCGCAGGAGGCCTGAGGTTCCTCGGGTCTTGGAGATGTGAATAAGGAGCTGAAGACGTAGGTTAGTTTTAGTTTAATGACATTAATTTTTAATCACATTGATCCTTTTCTTGCAGCACATTTTGGGGAAGGGGTGGAGGTCTTTTGAAGTAAAATTTATTTATTAGTCACAAGTAGGCTTACATTAACATTGCAATGAAGTTACTGTGGAAATCCCCTAGTCGCCACACTCCGGCACCTGTTCGGCTACACTGAGGGATAATTTATCATCGCCAATGCACCTAATCAGCATGTCTTTTGAACTTGTGGGAGGAAACCGGAGCACCCAGAGGAAATCCATGCAGACAGGGAGAACGTGCAGACTCCACACAGACAGTGATCCAAGCTGGGAATCGAACCCGGTCCCTGGTGTTGAGAGGCAGCAGTGCTAACCACTGTGCCACCATGCCGCCCATGGTATGGCACACCAGTGTGTTTGGAAACTACTGACTATTCAGGCTTGGAAACAAGTTCAGGCTTTTGGAAGGTCAAGATGGATGAGTGGAGTTACTATCCCTGTATCTTCATCACATCATCTGGGCTCTATAAAATTTTACATTTATCTTTTGGTATTCAGTTCTTGAGGTGTTCCACAGAACACTGAAGCAGCTATTTGAAGAATTAGAGGGTGTGGAAACATATCGCAATGTCGTGGTCTGAGCAGCCACACAAGAAGAACATGGCCACACACAGAGGCAGATGCTGGCAAGAGTTAGAGAAAGCAACTTAAAGCTGAAGAAGGAAAAGTGCAAAATCGGCTTTCATGAAATCAAGTACTTGGGACATGTGCTATCAAGTGAGGGACTGAAACCAGACCAGAGTAAAATGGAAGCAGTCTTAAACATGTCACCCACAGAATTTAAAAAAGAAAGACTTGGGGAGGTTTTTGGACATGGTGACCTATCTTGGGAAATTCATTCCAAACATGCCAGACTTGACAGTACCTCTCTGAGAATTTGTACAAAGTTATGTAGAATGGCATTGGGAACAAAATTAGCAAGAAGCTTTGATCAGTCTAAAGAGAACACTGACCCAGACACCAGTGTATTATGATGTCAGTCAGCCAGTCAAGATATTAGTGGACTCTTCAAAAACTGGCCAGCAAAAAAATGAAGCAGCAATGGTGTGCAATTCAAAGGCAATGACTGAAACACAGCAGTGTTATGCCCAAATAGAGAAAGAAATACAAGCAGTTGTGTTCAGCCTAGAATGCTTCCACCAGTTTGTCTATGGCAAAGGTGTGGAGGTAGAGTCTGATCACAAGTCTTTGTAACCTGTACTTAAGAAGTTCCTGAATTGTGCACCACCAAGAATCCAAAGTTTCTGCAGAAGTACCAGGGCAGAATTAAATACAAATCGGGCAAAAAAATGTACAGTGCAGACACTTGTCACGTGCATTCCTACCCAACATGGAAGAAGATGATGAAGAAACACAAGTGCTGGTTCACATGCTGACAAAAGACTTACCTGTGACTGTAACTAAACAAGATTAGATCAGGGAAGCAACCAAGAATGACGTCACTCTGAGTAAACTGCAGCAAATTATGCAAAATGACTGGCCTACAATTCGGAGTGGAACCCCTTCTGAGTATTCAAACTTTTATGAAGAACTTAATATAGCAGAGGGAATACTTTACAAAGGAGAAAAGGTAATAATTCCTGCAACACTGAGAAAAGAAATACTGTAATTGCATACGTGACAGTCACCTTGGAAACATGCAGGAGAAGAGCTCGAGATGTAATGTATTGGCTGGAATGGGAACACAAATTGGGGAAATGGCGAATGCATGTACAGTGTGCCAAAAGTACAGCAAAGCACAACAAAAAGAACCACTTCAACCACACGGTGTTATAGAGGGGCCCTTGCAGAAATTTGGGTGCGGACTTGTTCACATTTGACAACAGCGAGTACCTAATAGCAGCCTATTATTACTCAAAGGTTTTTGAAACTGCTGACAAGAAAGGATAGTAAGAGCATCACTGTAATGAATCATTTGAAATCAATTTTTTTCTCACCATGGCTTATCTGAAGTTCTCATCTCAGACAGCAGTCCACAATTCTCAGGCACTGAGTTTTGCAAAAACTGGGAGTTTCGTCATACCACGTTAAGACTCAAATATCCACAGTTCAATGGAAGAGTGGTACTTACTGTGCAAACCTTAAAAAAAACTGTTGAGGAAGGCAAAGGTGGATGGAAGAGGGCAGCATGGTTGCACAGTGGTTAGCACTGCCTCACAGCGCCAGGGACCCCGGTTTGTTTCGCAGCTTGGGTCACTGTCTATGCGGAGTCTGCACGTTCTCCCCATGTCTGCATGGGTTTCCTCCGGGTGTGCCGGTTTCCTCCCACAACCTAAAGATGGGTTTAGGTCAATTGTCATGCCAAATTTCCTCTTATTGTCAGGGGGATTAGCAGGGTTGGGTTACAGGGAGAGGGCCTAGGTGGGATTGTTGTTGGTGCAGGTTCAATGGGCTGAATAGCCTCCTGTACTATAGGGATTCTATGAAGCGGGTCAGAAATTAAGGAATCAAGCTTCCATGGATGCATTTCTATGTTATCTATTATGACACTGACGCATAAATCAGCATTTATTTATGAAAATTTATTCATATTTTACTAATTTGCTGTACTTAGGTCTCAGGATAACTACACTGAAGGAGTTAGAATATACGTGGAGAGGAAGGTTGAAATTGGCTCCACTGTTGGTGAGAATAATGTATAAATCCAGATTACGGCACTATGGACGAGCTGGCAAGAACATTGATTGGCCTTATCAGGCAAGACCCTAATAAGAATGTTGCTTTAAAATAAATTGTTGAAATGGTTACCTTGTGATAGGACTAAAGACTTTTTGTGCCAGATTACAATCAGCTGGAAGTAATAGTGAACATTCTGGTTAAGAAACAAATTGATTATAATAATATACAAAACAAATGATATCAAATGGACAGTGTGATTGTAGAATGAGATGCATAACATTTTGCTTTAGAGTGCCTCTGCCATTAGTTGGCTACCACACTATCATTCACACTGCTGACTCAAGCTTTTGCATTCAGTTCCTGCTTTTACTGCTTAATCAGAACCAATAACACTGGGATTGCATCAAAATGGAAAATGTTGCATCAATGACTGATGTGTTCATGGAACAAGAACAAAGACAGTGCAGCACAGCAACAGGCCCTTCAGCCCACCAAGCCTGCGCCGATCACATTGTCCTATCTAGACCAACCACCTGTAGCCCTCTATTCCCCGCCTGTTCATGTGTCTACCCAGATAAGTCTTAAATGTCGCCAACGTGTCTGCCTCAACCACCTCACTTGGCAGTACATTCCAGGCCCCCACCACCCTCTGTGTAAAAAAAAACCTCCCCTGCACATCTCTACTGAATCTTTCCCCCCTTACCTTGAACATGTGCCCTCTTGTAATTGTTAGTTCTGCACTGGGAAAAGGCTTCCAACTATTCACCTTATCTATGCCCCTCATAATTTTATAAATTTTTATCAGGTCGCTCCTCAGTCTTTGTCTTTCCTGGGAGAGCAATTGTAGTTTATTCACTCTCTCCTCATAGCTAATACCCTCTATACCAGGCAACATCCTGGTAAACCTTCTCTGTTCTCCCTCCAAAGCCTCCACGTCCTTCTCATAGTGTGGCAACTAGATGGACATAGTATTCCAAATGTGACGTAACTAACATTTTATATAACTGTAACATAATTTGCCAACTTTTATATTTGATGCCCCAGCTAATGAAAGCAAGCATGCCATATGCTTTCTTTACCACTTTTCCACCCCTGCTGGCACCTTTAAGGATCTGTGGACCTATACTCCCAGGTCTTTCTGTGTGTCTATGCTCCTGATGGTCCTGCCATTTTTTTTAGCTCCCACCTGAATTGGTTCTACCAAAATGCATCACCTTGCATTTGCGCTGATTAAATTCCATCTGCCATTTCTCTGCCCAATTTTCCAGCCTATCTATATCCTGCTGTATTCTCTGACAATCTTCATCACTATCCGCAGCTCCAGCAATCTTAGTATCATCCGCAAACTTGCTAATCAGACCAGTTACGTTTTCTTCCAATTCATTTCTATATATTACAAATAACAGAGGTCCCAGCTCTGATCCCTGAGGAACGCTACTAGTTACAGACGTCGATTCAGAAAAGCACCCTTCTACTGCTACCCTCTGTCTTCTATGGCTAAACACAGTAAGAAGTCTCACAACACCAGGTTAAAGTCCAACAGGTTTATTTGGTAGCATAAGCCACTAGCTTTCGGAGCGCTGCCCCTTCATCAGGTGAGTCACTCCAGTCCAACGCCGGCATCTCCACATCATGGCTTCTATGGCTAAGCCAGTTCTGAATCCATCCAGCTAGATCACCCTTGATCCTGTGTTGTTTAACCTTTTGCACTTGCCTGCCATGAGGGACCTTGTCAAATGCTTTACTAAAGTCCATGTAGACAACATCCATGGCCCTTCCCTCTTCAATCTTTTTGTCACCTCAAAAAACGCAATCAAATTAGTGAGACATGACCTCCCTTGTACAAAACCATACTGTATGCCGCTAATAAGACCATTCGGTTCCAAATGTGTATAGATCCTATCCCTAAGCATCTTCTCTAACAATTTCACTATCACTGACGTCAAGCTCACTGGCCTATAATTACCTGGGTTATCCTTGCTACCCTTCTTAAATAAGGGGACAACATTGGTTATCCTCCAATCCTCTGGGACCTCGTCTGTGGCCAACGAGGAAACAAAGATCTCTGTTAGAGGCCCAGCAATTTCCCCTCTTGACTGCCTCAGCAATCTGGGATAGATACCATCTGGCCCTGGGTATCTGTCTACCTTAATGCTTTTTAATACACCTAACATTTCCTCCCTCATAATAACGTACCCCTTCGAGACAACATCAATCAATGTGTCCCTCTCCTTTGTGAATACCAATGCAAAGTACTCATTAAGGATCTCATCCACTTCCTTTGGTTCTACGCATAATTTCCCTCCTTTGTCTTTGAGTGGACTAACTCTTTCTCTGGCCGCCCTCTTGTTCCTAATGTATGTATAAAATGTCTTGGAATTCTCCTTAATTCTGCCTGCCGAGGACATTTTGTGACCCATTTTTGCCCTCTTAACTCCCTGCTTGAGTTCTTTTCTACTTTCACTGTATTCTTCAAGTTCTTCTGTTTTTAGTTGCCTATACCTTATGTATGCATCCTTTTTCTTTTTGACAAGACTAGCAATTTCCCTGGTCATCCACGGTTCCCGAATCTTGCCTTTCCCATCCTTCCTTTTCACAGGCACATGCCTGTCCTGCACTCTGATCAACTACTCCTTAAAAGACTCCCACATGCCAGATGTGGAATTACCCTCAAACAGCCTCTCCCAGCCTCCAAATCCTGCCTAATCCGGTTGTAGTTAGCCTCACCCCAATTTAGCACCTTAACCCTCGGACGACACTTGTCCTTTTTCATGAGTATCTGAAAACTTATGGAATTGTGGTCACTGTTTGCCACATATTCCCCCATTGCAACTTTGATTACCTGGCTGGGCTCATTCCCTACTACCAGGTCCAGTCTAGTTCCCTTTCTAGTCGGACTATCTACATATTGTTCCAAAAAACCTTTCTGGACACTAACAAATTCCTCACCATCTAGACCCCCAGCCCTAAGGGATTTCCTCAATATGAGGAAAGATAGTCTTCCACTACAACAGCCCTATTATTTCTATATCTGTCCAGAATCTGCTTGCATATCTGTTCTTCAACTTCCGATGGGCTGTTGGGAGGCTGGTAGTACACCCCCATCATAGTGACTGTCCCCTTCCTGTTTCTGAGCTCTATCCACAATGTCTCGTTCCCTGATTCTTCCAAGGTGTCCTTCCTCTCTATGGCTGTAATATGTTCCTAACAAGTATTGCAATTCCCCCACCTCTTTTGCGTTCCCCTCTGTCTCGCCTAAAACACCTATATCCTGGGACAGTTAGCTGCCAGTCCTGTCCCTGTTGTAGCCCAGACTCCGTTACCACAATCACATCCAAGTTCATGAATCAAGGCTCTAAGTTCATCTGTCTTACCTGTTATACTTCTTGCATTGAAGCAGATGCACTCCAGACCTCCAGGCCCACTGAGTTTGACCACCCCCAGCCTGCTCCGCCTCTTAGCTAGCCAGACCTTGGTCCCATGCTCATCCCCAGTCTCTGCACTTGCTGATCTACTGTTCTGATTTCCACCCAAACCACACTAGCAAACCTCCTAGCCAGGATATTAGTGCCCCTCCAGTTCAGGTGTAACCCTCTTCTTGTACGGGCCACTTTCCCTGGAAGACATTCTAATGATCCACAAATCTGAAGCCCCCCCTCCTGCACCAGTTCTTTAGCCACATGTTCAGCTGCCCTGTCTCCCTCTTCCTGGCCTCACTAGCACGTGGGGAGTAATCCTGAGATTACTACCCTAGAGGTCCTGCTTTGTAATCTTCTACCTAACTCCCTAAATTGCTGTTGCAGGACCTCACCACTCTTTCTACCTATGTCATTCGTGCCAATGTGGACAATGACATCTGGATGATTTCCCTCCCGTTTTAAGATGCTTTGAACTCACTCAGAGACCTCCAGGACCCTGGCACCAGTGAGGCAAACTACCACCTTGGAATTCCTTTTGCGGCCACAGAAGTGCCTATCTGTGCCCTGACTATTGAATCTCCTATCACTATTGCTCTACTATGCTTTGTAGCCCCCTTCTGTTCAGCAGAGCCAGCCGTGGTGCCTTCGCTCTGGCCATTACTGTTGCTGTCCCTTGATGGATCTTCGTCCTCATCAGTATCCAAAAATGGCATACTTGTTAGATAGGGGGACAGCCATAGGGGACCCCTGCACCGGCTGCCTACCCTGCCTAGCAGTCACCCATCTATCTTTCTGCACCTTGGGTGTGACCACATCTCTGTTGCTATTATCTATAACAATTTCAGCTAATTTTGTGCTCCTCAGTACTTCCAGCTGCTGCTCTAACCGATCCATGCATTTGTAAAATCTGCAACTGGATGGCACTTTCCACAGATGTAGCCCTCAGGGATGCTTGAAGTGTCCATGATCCCTCACATCTCACAGCAAAGGCACACAACTCTGCCAATTGAAACCAGTTCTTCAGCTACCCACAGTACAGTCAAGGTGACTGAGTTGACTTCTCCCAGAATTCTCTTCTGCCACCTCTGCTGGATGATCATATGTTTCAGTATATGAAGTAAAATAAACTGTCCTGTGTATGTGTTTCAAAATTATAACAATCTTGGGTGGAGATGATGTGCTCAAAAACAGATAAAACAAATGTAACTTTTTGAATTGAATTTGAGTTGATTTATTATTGTCTCATGTTTTAGGATACAGTGAAAAGTATTGTTTCTTGCGAGCTATTACAGTCCAAACATACCATTCATAGAGTACATAATGCAAAGGAAAGGATAGAATGCAAAATATAGAGTTGCAGTTACAGGTGGGGTGAAGAAAAAGATCAGCTTAATCACCAGATTCAGCAGTTACACATTTTTTTTGTGAAATTTCATCAACGTTTACAGACACCAGGGTCGAAACATGACTTATTACAACAATATCAAGGTGCATTTATATAGCATCTTCAAGGCTCTTTAATGGAGCAACACTAAACAAATTTGACAATGAGCCACATAAACTATTCGGACAGATGAGGAAAAAAAAGAATTATCTGAGTTTATAATGTTCTTTTCATGACCACCGAATACTTCACATTACAAGCAATGAAGTGCTTTTGAAGTGAAATCAAAGTTGTAGGAAATGCAGCAGCAAATTTATGCTGTATAATAGGGCAGGAATGTGTAGTTTGGAGACCCCATTTCCTTTCCAACTTCTCTGATTAAATCCGGCGTGGGAAAGGTCTCTCGGCTGAAGGTCAAGTGAGGCCTGTAAGTGGCTACTTCAGGATTTCATCCACAAGGGCGAGACCATGTGGCCCTGGTGATTGTGCCTTACTGATCTTCCGGGCTCCAACGACAATCTTCAGCCTGGGTTTACTGCACTGCTGGCAGTATCAACTGCTCCTAGTGGTGGTGCCAGTATTCGAAAGCTCTCAGTCTCTAAATGGCCAGCAGGTTTCAGAGGCTGGACATCCACCCTTAAGACCCAAGGACCCTGTCATCAACCAGATAAATACCTGATTAGCATTAAATTGAGCTGGGGGCGGGGGTGCAGGAATAGCTGCAGCATGGTTGCCACCCCAGTAAATTTTGCCCAAACTTTTCTTTACCTTATCCCCTACTCTGAATGCTTATTGATATCTAGGGGTGATCTTGAATTGGGAGTTTCACCCGTTTCCTTTGAGAGTGTCTGTCTCTCCACCTTCCTTAAAACTTACCCCTTTGACCAAGCTTTGGAACATCTTACCTAATATATCCTTCCATTGCTTTGTGATTTTTTTTGTCCTATACCCCTGTGAAGTGTCTTGAGACATTGCTGCCTTAAGGCACTACTTAAATGCAAGTTATTGCAGTTGCATTTTTTCCTAATCAAACTTTATATGTTTTTTTCTACAGGCTTACTTTGAAGTTGGTGACTGTTCGGGTATGATGTCAATGGTTTTATGGAACTCCTTATGTCCAAGATTCTTTCGGAGCTTGGAGGTTGGGACAGTAATATTTATACAGAAGTACGTTGTGAAGGATGCATTTCAAATGAGAACACAACCTGTTTCATACCATCCCAACTTAAAAATCTATAAAGAAATAGGTAATATGATAGTGTTTTCCATAGTACAACATTAAAAAGTACAACAATCATTAAATTCTTTATTAAATGGGGCATATGAACCTTTATTTCTTTGTTTACAAGTCCATGATACAATGATTCAAAAGAAATGCTTGATTGTGACATGATTATCATATAACTATGCCACAGGCTATTCTCCCATCCTAAATAATATTTGCCAATATATTTTCACGACGTCAGTGATGTGACAGATTGGAGATTGTTTTTAATTCTATTTTTCTATATTTTTTATGGAATGTTGGCAGTTGGTGTCACTTCAATTTGTTTACTGTTGGCTGGAAGCAAACTGCTTTGATGGACACTAAAATTAAATCTTGCATATTAATATTGTTTAAAGGAAAGCAAATGGATTACCCTAGTTGAGTTAGTGAACAAATGTCAATTGCCAGCTCAACATAAAAAGACTTGAATAGATTAGCCACTTAATCAATCTATGTGTTCTTGATTATTGTACTGACTAGGCCATCTTCCATAAATTCATACTATCTTCCATGAGCCATATTTTGTCATTCCTGCTTCAACCACCATCTCATTCAGCACTTGGCTTTGATTTGATTTGATTTATTATTGTCACGTAGTAAGATACAGTGAAAAGTATTGTTTCTTACCATTCATAAAATACATAGGGGAGAAGGAAAGGATGGGGTGCAGACTATAGTGTTACAGTTACAGATAGGGTGAAGAGAAAGATCAGCTTAATACATGATAGGGCCATTCGAAGTCTGATGATAGCAGGGAAGAAGCTGTTCTTGAGTCTGGAGGGAAAGAAAGTAGTTACATTACAATTGCAATTTATAGCACTTAACAGTTTAAAGTCTTATTTTCTTTGAATAAATTGCCTGAAACTAAACAAAATATATTTCACAGTGAAGCTGAGAACATATGCAGGTAGGTTCACATGCTCAGACTGCACAATCCAAATTTAACTTACACTAACAGAGTTCTGAAAAAGTATCAGCCCCAAGCCTTTGCTTTTGGGGGAGTCTGTAGTTTTCAGTTAAATTTTAGTAGAAGTATTAAAAGGATATAAAAGACAATTTCGTTTCTTCAATTTTGGATAAACCTTACTTTTGGCCACTCAAAATTTTGATACTGAGAGATGGGGGAGTGGGAGGGAGATTTGAAGATGAAGAAAATGATCAGTAGCTACATTGCACAACAATCAGAGTTTGTCTAAGTATTTTCCATCATAATTTGTCATGGAATTTATAACAGAAATTTGATATAAGATGACAAAAATGTACCAATATGAAGTCAAATGGCACTGAAAGAAAGTGCGAGTATACTTAGTATTTTTAAATATATATATGAAACACATTAGCATATAAGAAATAAGAACAGGAGTAGACCAAACTGCCTTTTGAGCCTGCTACCATTCAATATGATCATTGCTGATCTTCTGCCTCAACTCCATTTTGCACCCACTCCCTATTTCCTTTGATTTCCTGAGAGATTAAAATTCTGTCTATCTTCAATATATTCAGCAATGGAACTTCCACAACTCTTGGTAGAGAATTCCACAGATTCACGACCTTTTCCTGATCTCAATTCTAAATTATCATCTCCTTATCTTGAGATTGTGCCCCTGTTCTAGATTCCCGAGTAAGAGTTTTAACAACACCAGGTTAAAGTCTAACAGGTTTATTTGGTAGCAAATGCCATTAGCTTTCGGAGCGTTGCTCCTTCGTCATATGGAGTGGAAATCTGCTCTCAAACAGGGCACAGAGACACAAAATCAAGTTACAGAATACTGATTAGAATGCGAATCTTTACAACCAACCAGGTCTTAAAGATACAGACAATGTGAGTGGAGGGAGCATTAAGCACAGGTTAAAGAGATGTGTATTGTCTCCAGACAGGACAGCCAGTGAGATTCTGCAAGTCCAGGAGGCAAGCTGTGGGGGTTACTGATAGTGTGACATAAACCCAACATCCCGGTTTAGGCCGTCCTGATGTGTGCGGAACTTGGCTATCAGTTTCTGCTCAGCGACTCTGCGCTGTCATAGTCGTAAAACTGTCATAAAATGCAGAGTGGGTTTCCCAAAATCCTGTACAATTGTAGCAAAATTTATCTTATTCTTGTACTCCAATCGCAAAACATCAACATGCGATTTACTTTGCTAATTACTTGCTGTACTTGCATGCTATTTTTTTCTGTTCCTTTTATGAAAATACCAAATTCCCTCTGAACATCAACACTTACAAGTTTTACACCTTATTAAAAAAAATCTGTTTTCTACTCTTCTAAAGTGATAACTTCACACTTCTATACTTTGTTCTATATTTACCATTTTGTTGCCAACTCACATGTCTAGATTTCTGTATTGTCACATTGTGCCCTCCTCACAGCTTACGTTCCCTCCTAGTTTTGTATCATCATCAAAAATGGATACATTTCTCTCGGTTTCTTTTGTCTAAGTCATTAATATCTATTGTAATTAGCTGAGGCCTTAACTGATTCTTGCAGCACTCCATAGTCACTGCTTGGCAACTTGAAAATGTCCTGTTTAACACTACTCTTTGTTTCTTCTCTGTTAACCAATTATCATCCATGGTAGGATATTAGACTCTTAGTACTGTAGAGGATCAGAAGGACCTTGGGGTCCGGGTCCATAGGACTCTAAAATCGGCCCCGCAGGTGGAGGAGGTGGTCAAGAAGGCGTATGGTGTGCTGGCCTTTATCAATCAAGGGATTGAGCTTAGGAGTCCGGGGATAATGATGCAGCTATATAAGACCCTCGTCAGACCCCACTTGGAGTACTGTGCTCAGTTCTGGTCGCCTCACTATAGGAAGGATGTGGAAAAGATTGAAAGGGTGCAGAGGAGATTTTCAAGGATGTTGCCTGGATTGAGTGGCATGCCTTATGAGGATAGGCTGAGGGAGCTCGGTCTTTTCTCCTTGGAGAGACGAAGGATGAGAGGAGACCTAATAGAGGTGTATAAGATGTTGAGAGGCATAGATCAGGTGGACTCTCAGAGGCTTTTTCCCAGGGTGGAAATGGCTGCTACGAGAGGACACAGGTTTAAGGTACAGGGGTGATGTTAGGGGTAAGTTTTTCACACAGAGGGTGGTGGGCGAGTGGAATCGGCTGCCATCAGTGGTGGTGGAGGCGAACTCAATCGGGTCTTTTAAGAGACTCCTGGATGAGTACATGGAGCTTAATAGGATGGAGGGTTATAGGTAGGTCTAGAAGGTAGGGATGTGTTTGGCACAACTTGTGGGCCGAAGGGCCTGTTTGTGCTGTAGTTTTTCTATGTTTCTATTATCCTCAGCTCCCTGAGCCATCACCTTGTGTATTAAACTTTGTGTAGCACCTTGAATGCCTTTTTGAAATCCAGGTATGCCACATCTACTGGTTTCCCCTTATCTACCCTACTATTTGCTTCCTGAAAAAGCCAATACATTTGTCAAACATGATTTCCCTTTCATAAAACCTTATTTACTTTGCCTGATCTTACTCTGATTTTCTCGCTATACTGCTAATTAATAATAGATTCCAGCATTTTTCTGGTGACTCATGTCAGGCTAATTAGGTTGTAGTTTCCTGTTTTGTCTCCGTTCTCAAATTGCTAACTTCCAATCTGTTGAGACCATTTTAGAATCAATGGAATTTTGGAAAGTCATAACATACGCATCCACTACCCCTGAAGCTACATCTTTTAGAATGCTGGATGTAAGCTATCAGGTCCTGGGGATTTGTTGGATTTTAGTTCCTTAAGTTTGTCATTAGCCCTTTGATTACCCTCTCTTTCTGCTACGTAAGTTGTGTCCTCTACTGTGAAGACAGACATAAACTATTTGTTCAATGTTTCTCATTTCCTCATTCCCCATGATGATTTCTCCTGTCTGTGCCTCCAAGATACATATTGTTTTTGGTGATTGATTCATAAGAGGGATACACTTATTTAGATAACCCCAATATTTTGGCATAAATTTATTTTGACCATTTGCAATGAATGAGGCACACCATGTTTTTCAATTATTTTTATTTCTGAGCAGTACTGCATTTCATTAAGTGGATGTATACCACATGTGTTCTGGATGTATCTATTCTGTTTGTATTTCAGATATTTCTTTGAACCCTTGGAAGCCTGAAGCTGATATTAAGATTATTCCACCAAAACAAGTTAAACTTGAATGGAGGCTTCCTGATATTAAGTATCGTTTTATTACAAGGTAGCGTACCAGTACAATGCTTCATTGCGTGTGTACATGTGTATTCATCTACTAATTAATTTGTAAGATAATAAATCATTTTGATGGAACTAAAATTTGGGGTAGAGTTTTATGCTTCCTATTCTTGGGTGGGCAGGTGGGGGACATAAAATTTAGCCTCACACCATGAGTGGCTTCATCAGCACCCACCCGCTCGTTCCACTCCCCCCCCCCCCCCCCCCCCCCACTGCATTTTACACGTAGTGTGGGAGCTGCCAGACACCTTTGGGCTAATTGAGGCCCTTAAATAACAATTAATGGACAACCTTCCCACTCCACCACATTTTTTTTCACAGCAGGCTGAGGCCAGCACCAATTTTGAGATTGCTCCCCAGACTAATGGCAGTGAAGTTTCGGGGAGTGTTGCCCAATTAATGGTCCTCTAAGCCTGCCAGTGGCCCCTCCTCAAAGTCTGTACCCCTCTTTCCTCCTCAGGTTTCTACCCACCAAACTTAATCTAAGATAAAACCTGTACAACATTGTGTGTGTCACATGCCTTCCTATATATGTATATGTCTGCATTTTCAAATCAATATTCTTTTAATTGTGGCCTGCGTATTGTCAATGCATATGGAAATTATTATTTTCTTTACAGTTCTGATTGAAGACATTCTAGATATACATCATGCTGAAAGTATTGAAAGTGAATTAAGGTGTTCATTTTTTAGTGAATGTTAATTAAAACTTTAAGGTTTTGATACTGTTCAACTTTCATAGAAAAAGTTGATTATACTTTTTAATCTTTGTTTGCCAGTTTAAGATGTAAGTTTCAATTTACAAGACCTTAACAGCTTTCAATCATCAACTGTTTCCTTTTGGCGAATGTAACTTGGTTTCAGGTTGCAAATCCCAGTGGCATTGACATGAGGTTCTGGAAAAAGAAGATGTGAACGTTAATCCAACGCAACAGGATCACTAATCAATTGCTCTTACAGGGAAAATGTTTCTATTAAGCTGAAAAAAATGATTTTACTAGGTTTAAAAATGGCCTGTCTTGCAGCAGCTTAATGTTTCTCTTTTATCATAATTTGATTGTGGAGATAGGGTAGATTCATCATTTAACAAATATCAATTTGATGAATTTTCCAGTTTATATTCCAACTTTGTGCTTTGCTTGTTCTTAAAAAATACGCTCAACTTGAATGGTTCTGGTTGAAAGTAGGGTTGCTTATGTTGTTATGATGTTCAATGTTCTTTTCTTTTATGTTCCTGAGCCACTTTAGGTCCTGTAAAGTTTGACTAGAATTGGATTCCCCATAGCCTTATAACCACCCCACTAGGATCCCTTTTGACGCTACAACGGACCTGAGCAGATTGCTGTTCCTTCTCAAGCTGTTGTAGAAGCCTTATACACTCATTTCTACTCCCCCCACCCCCCCCCCCCCCCACCCCACTTTACTATGTTTCATTTGCTCTGTTTGCCTTACTGCCACCTTGGTATGTGGCCCTTTAGAGCATTAATTTGCTTTCTAAGTTGCATACTCAGCCCTCTTTCTCCCCAGCCTGCAGTTTATGTGAGTAGAGAGTTCACATGAAAGAGAGAAGCATATGTGATTGTAAATGGTAACATCATAGTATCTATCACTTAAGACAAGTAGTCTTACTGCTAAAACCCTGGGTAATGCTATCATTTACTAACTAACATATTGAGCAACAGTGCCACAATTCATACAGGACACAAGGTTCACTTAACAGAAATGATTTGTGATGCTGAACTAAGAGAATATCTTGTACAGACCCAAAATTTGCAGCAGTCGTTGCAAGGACAATGGTTTGGAAATTAAAGAAATAGGATGAACAACACTTAATGCTTCAATAATATATAAATATAATTAATTATTGAGCTTTATGAAAACAAATTTAGTTCAGTTATTTTTCAGGGACAAGTTATTGTTACAGTTTGCTAAAGTCATATTTATACAGTACTTGCAAAGCACTTTAGTAAAGTATATTCATAATTTTCTTAGCATTTAATTAGAATTTAAAATAAATTCCAAGGATTCTGAGTTTTTTGAACTGATTCATTTAATAAATAGTTGATATGTTGTTTTGTATATTATATATACAACCATATATTTCCATACTGAAATATGGAAAAGGTTGTGATATTGAAATATTGAATGTTAAACATTCTCTTGGGTATTAAATAATAAAGTACAAAGTATGTTGTTTGTTTAAGAATTCTTATTTTCAAATATAAAGCAGAATCTTTTATTTTCAGGAATCTTTTAGACACTGTCCCTGATACTTACGTTTGTGATGTCATAGGCCTTGTCACTTTTGTCGGCAGATGTGAAAGAATTAGAAAGAAAGGTAACATGTTTAATTGCTTATTCAAACAGATTCACTGTTTATTGCAACCTCCAAATACGAAGGATAGCTTACATTCCAGCATGATATGATTTCCTGAAATTTTGTGTGAGGACTTGCGTAAAATATGGTTATGACATTAATGATAGGCGGTGGTAGCGCTGCCCATGCATTCCTACTCCTATATTATACAACTCAGATTGTTATCATATTAGACTGTGCTTTTTAGAAGTGTATATCCCATGTTTTCATCAACATCCGCCAAAAGTTTCAATTTGTGCAAAATGTAATAATTCATTCATATCTTCGCTATTGTAAATTGCTTGCTATCTAAAATTGATAGGTTTATCTTGAGTGCACAGAAGTGAGAAATAGCTGCACTGAGTTTCTGATATTTGAAACAAAATAGGTGTGCACTGTAAGTCTAAGAACTTCAGACATGTAGGGTGATCACATCTGAGCACACATCAGCACCAAAATATCCCTGATTTTAGCTGATGATGGAATGCACCAGCATCTGTCAACATGGATGTTCATGGAACTTTTGTACAAGAGTTCACAAATTATGTCAGCACCGACTGCTATAAAGATATCAGCACTGACCAGTGCTTTTCTCTATATGTCCATAATTAGCCATAGTCCACTAGAGTTCACAGGCATCTTTTCTTTGTTTAGAGAGAGGTAAGTTGTTATGACTTTCAGGATACCACTCTGTATCAAGCATGGGTAACCTGGAATCTCTCATGCTCTTACCACTTGCCATGGGTTTTTTATCCATTCAAGGGATTTGGGCTTCACTGACTTGGCCAGCATTTATTGCTCATCCCTAATTGCCTTGAAAACGGAGTGGTAAGCTGCCTTCTTGATGGGCTGCAGTCCTTATGATGTAGGTACACCCACAGCACTGTTAGAGAGGGAGTTCCAAGATTTTGACCCAAAGACAGCAGTGAATGGCGATATATTTCCAAGTTAGAATGGTGAATAGCTTGGAGGAGTGTGATAGCCCCCATGAGGTCCATGGCGGATCATTAATTGATCTCCCTGTGGGGCTCATTGAGCATGAGTTCCGCTGGTAACAGGCAACGGCCTTCCCAGCTGGAACTCATTACCTGAGCCTTTAAAAGGCAGGCTCACGACATGGCTTGCTGAACTTTAGTCCCAGGCAGGTACCACTGTGTGTACACCACGGTAGTGGTTTTACTTTGAATTCTGGAATAAACTATATTCCTTTCCAGTTGGGCTTCCTGAATTATTACATAGGGAATTTGCAGATGGTAGTATTGCCATGTATTTGCTACCCTTGTCCTTCTAGATGGTAGTGGGTGTGGGTTTGGAAATTGCATTCTGTAATAGACAATGTTACTTTCCAATCGGGCTTCCTGAGTCATTACATTGGCGACGACGAGCAAGAAAAGTTTTGGACAGCCTTGCCTTTCGACAAACCCAGTAAGACAGTGATGGGGAGATATTGAAAATGCCACTGTTTGGGAAACTGGAAACTTACCTTGCGGGTGTGGAGAATTGTCCCAAGTTCACCAAAAGAATGAGGTATTTCTTCCGGGCAAACAGGTAGAAGGAGACGGTCAGCAAAAAGTCATTCTCTTGGCTGCTTATTGGGACCTGACTTTCAGCACCATAAGAAGTTTAACCTACTCGGAAGCCCCAGATTCAAGATTTAAAATCTTTTGACAGATTGGTAGATATGATATTGAACAACTGCGACCCTAAACTGTCTGTTATATTGTAATACTACAGATTTAACACAGCAATTAAGACTCCCCGGGAAACCAGTCACTGAATTCTTGACGAGACTGGGGAAATTGGCAGAACATTGAGTACAGATCAGTACTTGCGGAAATGTTAAGGGATCATTTATCATGTGGAATTAATAGTATTGCGACTCAAAGGAAGCTGCTGACTGAACCAACTCTGGACATTAAGAAAACCATAGAACTGGAAAATGTGGAAAAAGGGGCCCAGGAGTTTTAGGAGTCCATAGCTGGTACTGTCCTCATCCTTGGCTGATCCCCATACCGCAGAAACATGTCCCCTGAGTATAAAACTCATGTTTCCCATTTTCTGCCAAGAAAGGGAGATTGGAATTGGAGGCCGTGAGATTCTAGCACTAGATGGGAAGTTTCTCCAGAATATAATGAGAAGTGAATACATCCGTGCTGCAGTTGTAGTCATAGGATTCACCCCAGACAAGGCTACCAGAACAGGCAAAATGCATAGGCTGAAGGGGGAAGCCATCTCAGGATTTACAAACGGCTTTACAAACAAATCAGTCCGAGGATGAAGAATTGATGCAGCTAAATTGCATGGCCACACCCAAAGTGGCTCCACTCAAGATTAATCTCCAGGTAAATGGCTAACCCCTACACATGGAGGTAGATACAGGAGCCATTGTATCTATTATTTGGGAGCAAACCTTTAGGCAACTCCAATTGGACTAAGGCTAGGATACTAAGGCTAGATTGGCCACATACACTGCGGAGCCCTCACATATTGTTGGGACCACTGTAACCCCAGCAATGCACAGGCAACTGACAGCCTGACTCCCCTTAGTAGTGGTGCAAGGACCAGGGCCCAGCTTTTAGGAAGGGACTGGTTACAGAAAATCCACCTGGATTGGCAACAGATCTTTGGGTACTGACAATTTAAATGAAGTCATCGGGAAGTATCCTGAAGTATTCCAAGAAGGCCTCGGGAAGATTAGAGGCGTTATGGCCAAGATCTACATGGACCCAAAGTCCCGACCTAAATACTTCAAGGCATGACTGGACCTTATGCCCTATATGCCAAAGTAGAGACCAGATTGGAACGTCTGGAGGAACTTGGCATTACACACCCAGTACAATTTGCTGAATGAGCCACACCAGTAGTCCCAGCTTTAAAACCTGACAATTCGGCCCATCTCTGTGGGGATTGTAAGTTGATGGTCAACAGAACCTCCCGCTTAGAAAGATGCTCTGTGCCATGCATAGAAGACTTATATGCGAAGCTGGTTGGGGGTCATATATTTTCCAAATTAGACTTGAGCCACACCTACCTCCAACTGGAATTTGAGGTGTTATCCAGGAAGTATGTCACCATAAATACAGAGGACTGTATGAATACACTCATTTGCCCTTGGAATGTCTTCGGTTTGCGCCATTTTTAAAAGGGTGTTGGAGAACATCTTTCAAGGGGCGCCCAGAGTGGCAGTCTATCTGGATGACTTATTAGTCTAAGGAGATACTGTAAAGGAACTTTTGGAGAGTTTGGAGGAGGTCACATGGCTTTTTTCTGACAGTGTCCAATTAAAAAGGTAAAAACGTGTATTCCAGGTCAACAGGGTAATGTACCTTGGGTGCAGAGTTGACAAGAATGGATTACACCCTGTGGAAGACCAGGTGAAGGACGTAAAAGTGGCTCACTCCAAGGAACACAACAGAGTTGAAGTCTTTCTTAGGTTTCATAAATTACTATGGAAAATTCATACTGAACTTGGCAACCCTGCTGGCACCCCTCCAGTTACTATTTTTAAAAAATCAGAAATGGTTGTGGTAAATGCCACAAGAGAAAGCCTTTGCAAAAATCAAACAATTAGCCCATCAGGACGCCCTGAAACCACTCTTTGTAACATGCGACACCTTCCCCTATGGGATAGGAATGGTATTATCGCACCATTGGAATGATGGGACATATGCATCATGAACCCTGGCGAATGCAAAGATGAAGTATGTTCAGATCAAAAAAGGAGGTTTGGCAATTTGTTCATGGTGAAAAAAATTCCACCAGTGTCTACGGTTGGCATTTAACCAGAGTAATCGATTACAATCTCTGTTGGGCCTCTTCAAGGAAGCCAAGGTGATTCCTCCCATTGGATCAGCCCGGATCCAACTCTGGGCACTGCCTATGAATACATCTTAGAACATTGTCCAGGGAGAGATATAGTCAACATGGTTGCCTTGAGCCATCTGCCACTACCCAACAACCTACCTTCTCCTCCGAAAATGGCTGAAGTTGCCATGACTCTGAACTTCATGTACACTGCCAGTATCCACCAAGCAAATTCAGACATGGACCCTACATTGGCGAAACTAAGTCACGTTGCCCTGAGTGGACCACAAGGGTGGCTTATGGAGGATTTGAAACCTTATCTCTCTAAGGATCAGGAGTTGAGTATAGAAGATGACATCACCTTGTGGGGACCCCAGGTGGTTGTCCTGCATCCAGTCCAGAGACCAATACTTCAAGAATTGCACAATGACCACCCAGGAATTGCTAAGATGAAAATGCTCACAAGGAGCTATGTCTGGTGGCCTGGCATAGACTGTGATATCGAAAGACTGGTCAAGTGGTGCAAAATTTGCCAGGAAAACCTGAAGGCCCCAACCAGCAGCCTCGTTGCACCCTTGGGAATGGCCGAGGAGACCCTACGTGCGAGTAGATGCAAACTTCACAGGGCCATTTATGGGCTCCATGTTTTTAATTCTCATCAACGCCCATTCAAAATGGATCATCGTGCACTGGATGGCCTCTACTACCTCTTACAATACCATAGAGAAACTCCATCAATCATTTAGTTCACGTGGTATAACCAAGGTTCTTGTGCCTGACCACGGGACCCCCGTTTACTCGCGGGGAGTTTCAGACGTTCATGAGTATGAACAGAGTAAGACGCATCCATTCTGCCTACCAAACAGCCTGGCTGAGAGGACAGTCCAGACATTCAAAACTTGCATGAAGAAACAAACTACAAGTTTGCTGGAAACAAAGCTTGCACGTTTCCTTTTTCACTATATGACGCATATGACGATGGGAATAGCCCCGCCAGAGCTATTGATAGGCCAACACATTTGGACTAAGCTTAGCCCGATGTTTCCAAATTTGCCTGGCAATGTCGAATTAAAGAAGCCCAGAAAAGGGGCCGCGATGGTCAAAGACCGGATAGAGACTTCAAACCTGGAGATACAGTCCATGTGAGGAACTTCGGCGACGATTCTCGGTGCATGTGAAGTTAGTGCTGGAACACTCTGTGCTCCTTGACATTGAAAACACGGATTTTCTGCAGACTTCCAAAGCTATACTGTAAGACATAAGTGCAGAAGTAGACTTTCGGCCCATCGAGTCTGTCCCGTCATTCCATGAGATCATGACTGATCTGACACCACAATCGTCAACTCCACTTTGCCGCCTTATCCCCATAACTCTTGATTCGCTTATTGTTTAAAGCATTTTACTGTGCATACCAATAAGCCATATTCTGTAGCCTGCTCCATCAAAGTACTTATCTGAGCCCATGGAACAGAAGTCATTTGTAACTTTGCCTTCTGGAGAGGTGGCACTTGCAATATCCTTGTTACTTGTCCTAGTGGTGGAGGACTTGTGCATCTCACCATATGCAGGTCCTGCTTCTTTATGCCATACTCTAATATACGCACAATGTCAATATCTGAGCTGGTGGCCACTTGTGTGAAATCAAGTCCTGGTGTGCCACCATAGCTACTCTTCCTGGAGTTCATCCATTGACTGACCAGGGCATACTTCTTGTGTATTGGAAAACAATAAGATACATGAAAAAGGAGGTGCTAAGAGGCAGGAGAGAAGGTAGAAGCCGCATAGTTACACCATTTGTGGCTTGTAAATCGGGAGATTGTTGGATAAAAGGGAAGGGGGATATGAAAAGAAGGTTCAGGACCGAGGATATCAACATCCTCGATAGTTTTAGCAATGCCGCTGGCCACAGCTTTAGCAATGGACCTTTGGTAATGGCCTGCATTGTCTCTTCTTTAGGGATTAGAGCATACAGTTGTGCTTCTCCCCCTCCGATCATTCTTACTGTCTTCAGTTTTGCGCGCTTCTCCTGAAAGAAGGAAATTTGGCAGCAAATGTTGTGCAGTCTGTTTGGCTCGTGTAGTTGTCATGGTTGAAGTGCTGTCAGTGTGCACAAACTGGAAGATGTGGATATGAGGCTTGCAACAGAGCTAAGTGCATGAAATGAGGTTAAGCAAACAGAACATTCTCAGCACATTCTCCATTTATATAATGCACCTCCATACAATGCAGGGTAGCTTTAAATAATGCTATCAAGTATCAATTTTAGGTCTCCTGCTGATGTATTCATGCAGTCAACAGCATGTTCAATGCTGGCTGCATTCAAAAATCTTGAAAGTGAGCAGGCAGCATGATGACGCCATGCTGTCTGCATTAAAGAAACAGAAACTAAGCGCTGCATAGTTACACCATTTGTGGCTTGTAAGTTAGAAGAGATTGTTGGATGAAAGGAAAAAGGGATATGAGAAAAAGTTTTAGGACTGGGGACTGAGGATACCATCATTTTTCATTATTTCAATTGCAATCCCATTTTAGGGGCTGTTCAATTTAATGCCCCCACCTGTATTCAGGTTCACATCTCAGTTGATTCAGTCATGTACTTGCAAATGAGTTGTCAAGTAGTCATCCTTTCAACCTATTTTATGTAAATTGAAATTTTTGAAAGTTTTTGCCAATTAGGTCTTCACTGCTTTGTATTGGAAACTCAGTTTAAGTTTTCAGAAATATTTGTGAAAGAACCTTTCACAGGATTCTTCAAATGTATGACTGACAAATTGCAATTTTAGCATTACATTTGGCAGGGCATTTGAACTGCAAACCTAATTATTGTAACTTTAAATATGGATTACTTCTATTTGATTTGCCATTCTAACTTTGCGGTCAATAAGACCTCCAGAGTATATGCCTGAAGTTGCTTTATTTGGATCAATAAATTATTGTTGCATAATTTCTTTTTGCCACATAGCTCATGACTGGGATTTAGCTTCTGCCATGTAAGTAGTCAAAGATCTATATCACTGTACACTATACGGCATTAATAAGCTATATCTTTTCAGTGGGGCAAGAGCCCAGGTCAAACGAGTGACAAGCAGCAAATAGCCAATTGCATACTGTACATGGATACATTCTACACTGTTGCCATATTGATCAGAAGAAGACCAGGGTATAAGTGAAGGGTTACTCAACCAGTATCTCTCAGCCAGGTTCTATCTGCATGTTGATTAATCTTGATACATTGAATGTTACTGCCGAGATTTAATTCCAACACAGAAGATACCTTTAACTGAACAATCCTGTTCCTACACTGTACAAGGTCTTCATCCTCCGAAATCAGAGCAACTACCTATTTAATCTTCTTACAGTGTGTTCAGGATGCAAAATGAAGAATTTTCTTCATTTTTCAAATAACGTGCATTTTCACACATTGTAATCCTATCCATCTTTCTTTTCAGAGGTATAGCTTTCATTAGCAATAATCGTTTGCTTACTTTGAGATTAGTCACAAGCCAAAATAAATTGGCACAGTGTAATGGATTTGGAGCTTTACATGGCATAGGAGCAGTAGGCCCATCTTTAATATTATGCCTTTTCATGCATTTTCTACACTTGTGTAGTATGTGAAAGACTGATATCTTTTGAAGGATGTTCCGCAAATAATAGTCTGTTTCTTCTGGAAGTACTGACATTAGTGCAGTTTCTAATCATTTGTTTTCTTTTCTAATATATGTAGAAGATGGTGATGATTTTTGGGTTCGACGGTTTGTTGAGATGGTGGATGAAACTAGCGCAAAGCCATTTATTCTGGAACTTTATTGCACTTCCCAACCAGAAATTTATAATCAACTTCATCCAGGTAATGAACATTGAAAGAGTATATCCCAAATTAATTTTTCTATTTTGTTGTACTGTAACCATACAGGATAATTCCCAGGACCAATGCAGTTTTGACAAATAGCTATGTGAAGCTTCTCAAGATATATTGGCTTCAAACCAGGGACACCACTTAATTTCTTTCCTTCTACTGCTGATATCAGAGTTTTCTTCTGCTGAGAATTAATTTGTTACTTGGTGCATAAGTTCCTCATTTATTTCATTAACTTTTTAAAGCCACGTCATTATTATTTGTTAAACCTTTCATATGTTCCCATGGCTGCCAATAAAGGGCCGTCCCTTTGCTGACAAAATTGTCTTCATGAGCCCCTCACTTGAAAAAAAGTACCCTTAATACATGCACTCACCAGACTCTTCGCCCTCCATGGCCCTTAAATATGTTGAGATCTTCCTAATTAGTGTCATCCTTCAACAGTTTGAATCTTTCCACACTATTTGCAATTTTCAGGTCCATTTGGCCCACAGCAAAGTTTCCAATTCCATGTCTTCTTCATCACAAAGCCCACCTCTGGAACATTGTCTGCCAGCAGCGCACTTCTGTGAAGCTGCTTGGAATATATTTTTCCACACTTAAAGTGCTATATAGAATAATAAAATGGTTACAGCACAGAAGGAGGCATTGGCCCATTGTGCTCGTGCCAGCTCTCTGCAAAAGCAACTCAGCCAGTTCCAATTGCTTTGACTTTTCCCTGTAGCCCTTCAAATTATTTCACTTCAGGAAGTTATCCAATTCACTTTTGAAAACCACGATCAAGAAAGCCTGCACCATATTCTCAGGCAATTCCAGAAATGAACCACAAGCTGTGTAAAGAAAAACATTTTCCTAATGTCATCTTTGGTTCTTTTGCCATTCAAATTAAATCGGTGTCCTCCACCAATGTGAACAATTTCTCCCTATATACTCTGTCCTTTACCAACATGATTTTGAACACTTATTAAACGTCCTCTCAACCTTTTCTTCTCAGTGGAATGCAGCTCTAGCTTCTTCAATCTATTCAGGTAACCAAAGTCCCTCATGCCTGTAACTCTTCTCGTATTTTATTCTGCACCCGCTCTCATACCTTCACATCCTTTGTAAAAATGCCCAGAATTGGATGTAATACTCAGGTTGAGGCCAAACCAGTGTTTTATAAACATTCACCATAATTTCCTTGTTTTGTATGTATCCCTTTATTTGTAAAACTTAGGATCTTGTATGCCTCATTAATCGTTTTCTCAACCTGCGTTGCCACATTCAAATGGTACTGGAAAGTTGGAAAACTGCCAATGTGACACCTCTAGTCAAAAAGAGGGAGGGAGGCAAAAGCGGTAACTATAGGCTGATTAGCCTAATATCTATTGTTGGAAAATGCTGGAGTAAATTAAGAATGAAGTAAAAACAGCACATTTGGAAAATCATAATCTTATTAAGCAGAGTCAGCATGGCTTCATGAAAGATAGAGTGGAACCAGTAGATGTGTTGTATTTGGACTTCCAGAAGGTGTTCGACAAGGTACCTCACAAAAGATTAAGTTGCAAGATAAGAGCTCATTATGTTGGAATATATTGGCCTGGATAGAGTATTCACTAATGTGCAGGAAACAGCGAGTGGGGATAAGGGGCCCTATTTTACCATTTTGATTCTAACTGCTGGGCGGACTTGAAACTGGGAGTGTTTCAGATCTGACTTTTAGACTCGTTCTCAGGTGCTCCCATATGCACTCTACCTGCAAAAGTATCAGTGATTCTGAATCGCGCTGCAGAAACCTGTGGGCGAGGCTTAACGCACCCGAAACCCAGCTCCGATCGGTGCCTCCAACTACGCACGCGCAGAAAAAAAAAGACTGCTGCTCCCTTGCCACATCCCTTCTGGGCTGGATAATGCTTCCCCCGACCCCACAGACATTGCCCCTCCTCCCCAACATTACTGACCCCCTTATCCCCCCGACACTCCTGCCACTCAGACCGATCGTGGACCCCTCCCCCTTCCCCCCCCCACCGATCTCAGAGTGGCAGCAGATCCCCCCCCCCCCCCCCCCCCCACCGATCTCAGGCTGAGTGGCAGCGGGCTCCCTTTCTCCTCCACTGATCACAAGCAGAGTGGCAGTGGACCCCCATCCCCCCACTGATCTCAGGCAGAGTGGCAGTGGACCCCTCCCCCCAACCAATCACAAGCAGAGAGCCGTTGGATCCACTTCCCTCCCTCACCGCAGAGAGCCACAGCACGAAGGGACTTGGGGACTCTTGTGCACTAAACACAAAACTAGTGCACAGGTGCAGCAAGTAATCAGGAAGGCCAATGGAATGTTGGCCCTTATTTCAAGGGGGTTGGAGTATAAGAGTAGGGCAGTATTGCTGCAACTGTACAAGGTTCTGGTGAGACCACATCTGGAGTACTGTGAGCAGTTTTGGTCCACTTATTTAAGGAAAGATATTATTTCATTCGAGGCAGCTCAAAGGGCGTTCACTAGAATGATCCCCAGTAAGGACGGATTGTCTTATGAGGAAAGGTTAAACAGGTTTAGACACATTGGAACTTAGAAGAATGAGAGGTGATCTCATTGAAACATATAAGATTCTTAAGGGGCTTGACATGGTAAATGCTTAGAGGATATTTCCCTTCATGGAAGAGTCTAGAACCAGAGAGCATAGTCTCAGGATAAAGAGGCATCAATTTAAGACTGAGACAAGGAGAAATTTCTTCCCTGAGGGTTGTGAATCTTTGGAATTCCTTGCCACAGAGAGCTGTGGAGGCAGAGTCCTTGCGTATATTTAAAGCTGAGATAGATAGATTCTTGATCAGTAAGGGAGTCCAGGGTTACAGGGAAAGCACAGTAAGAAGTCTCACAACACCAGGTTAAAGTCCAACAGATTTATTTGGCAGCACTAGCTTTCGGAGCCTCAAGCTCCTTCATCAGGTGAGTGAGGACTTGTGTTCATAAACAGGGCATATAAAGACACAAACTCAATTTACAAGATAATGGTTGGAATGTGAGTCTTTACAGGTAATCAAGTCTTAAAGGTATAGACAATGTGAGTGGAGAGAGGGCCAAGCACAGCTTAAAGAGGTGTGTATTGTGTCCAGCCAGGACAGTTAGTGAGATTTTGCAAGCCCAGGCAAGTCATGGGGGTTACAGATAGTGTGACATGAACCCAAGATCCCGGTTGAGGCCGTCCTCATGTGTGCGGAACTTGGCTATCAGTTTCTGCTCAGTGATTCTGCGTTGTCGTGTGTCATGAAGGCCGCCTCAGAGAACGCTTACCCGAAGATCAGAGGCTGAATGCCCGTGACTGCTGAAGTGTTCCCTGACTGGAAAGGAACATTCCTGCCTGGTGATTGTCGAGCAGTGTTCATTCATTCGTTGTCGTAGTGTCTGCATGGTCTCCCCAATGTACCATGCCTCGGGACATCCTTTCCTGCAGCGTATCAGGTAGACAACATTGGCCGAGTCGCAAGAGTATGGACCGTGTGCCTGGTGGATGGTGTTCTCTCGTGAGATGATGGCATTCGTGACGATGATCTGGCACGTCTTGCAGAGGTTACTGTGGCAGGGTTGTGTGATGTCGTGGTCACTGTTTTCCTGAAGGCTGGGTAGTTTGCTGCAGACAATGGTCTGTTTGAGGCTGTGCAGTTGTTTGAAGGCAAGAGGTGGGGGTGTGGGGATGGCCTTGGCGAGATGTTCGTCTTCATCAATGACATGTTGAAGGCTCCGGAGAAGATGTCGTAGCTTCTCCGCTCTGGGGAAATACTGGACGACAAAGGGTATTCTGTCTGCCGTGTCCCGTGTTTGTCTTCTGAGGAGGTCAGTGCAGTTTTTCGCTGTGGCACGTCGGAACTGTCGATCGATGAGTCGAGCGCCATATCATGTTCTTATGAGGGCATCTTTCAGCATCTGTAGGTGTCTGTTGCGATCCCCCTCATCTGAGCAGATCCTGTGTTAACGGAGGGCTTTATACACATGTTTAGGGTGGAAGCTGGAGAAATGGAGCATCGTGAAGTTATCCATGGGCTTGCGGTATAGTGAAGTGCTTCTGTAGTTGTCTGTTGCGATCCTCCTCATCTGAGCAGATCCTGTGATCACAGGATCTGCTTAGATGAGGAGGATCGCAACAGACACCTACAGACTCATAAAAACAGGATATGGCGCGTGACTCATCGATCGACAGTTCCGACGTGCCACAGCGAAAAACCGCACCAACCTCCTCAGAAGACAAACACGGGACACGGCAGACAGAGTACCCTTCGTCGTCCAGTACTTCCCCGGAGCGGAGAAGCTATGACATCTTCTCCGGAGCCTCCAACATGTCATTGATGAAGACGAACATCTCGCCAAGGCCATCCCCACACCCCCAGTTCTTGCCTTCAAACAACCGCACAACCTCAAACAGACCATTGTCCGCAGCAAACTACCCAGCCTTCAGGAGAACAGTGACTACGACATCACACAACCCTGCCACAGCAACCTCTGCAAGACGTGCCAGATCATCGACACGGATGCCATCATCTCACGAGAGAACACTATCCACCAGGTACACGGTACATACTCTTCCGACTCGGCCAACATTGTCTATCTGATATGCTGCAGGAAAGGATGTCCCGAGGCATGGTACATTGGGGAGACCATGCAGACACTACAACGAATGAATGAACACCGCTCGACAATCACTAACCAGGAATGTTCCCTTCCAGTCGGGGAACACTTCAGCAGTCACGGGCATTCAGCCTCTGATCTTCGGGTAAGCGTTCTCCGAGGCGGCCTTCACGACACACGACAACGCAGAATCGCTGAGCAGAAACAGATAGCCAAGTTCCGCACACATGAGGACGGCCTCAACCGGGATCTTGGGTTCATGTCACACTATCTGTAACCCCCATGACTTGCCTGGGCTTGCAAAATCTCACTAACTGTCCTGGCTGGACACAATACACACCTCTTTAAGCTGTGCTTGGCCCTCTCTCCACTCACATTGTCTGGACCTTTAAGACTTGATTACCTGTAAAGACTCACATTCCAACCATTATCTTGTAAATTGAGTTTGTGTCTTTATATGCCCTGTTTGTGAACACAAGTCCTCACTCACCTGATGAAGGAGCTTGAGGCTCCGAAAGCTAGTGCTGCCAAATAAATCTGTTGGACTTTAACCTGGTGTTGTGAAACTTCTTACTGTGCTGACCCAAGTCCAACGCCGGTGTTGTGGGAAAAATCCACTTGTAGGCAGACTTCGAGATTCAGAAAATACGATTTATTAAACGGAGCCCCGTGGAGACAAGGCACATTGGTCTGTAGCAAACCTTCTCTCAATTGTATGCCGGGAGCGGTTCAATTTTATACCCTTTACACAATGGGTAAACCGGTGATTCGAACATTATCACATTGTTTAAGTGAGTACAAGTATTTAACATTTTATGAATGGGTACATTTCCCCATGTTTACAAGAGTACAAACAGGTATAGACATTTAGCATTTTATGAATGGGTACATCTCCTTATGTCTGTATCTATCAATGGCTGGTTTCGTCTCGTTCAGGTGCTAATCGGTTCCCTCGCATTCATATTTCCCGCCTTCCTTTAACATTAATCTAAGCTCTTTGTTTTGGGGTTTCCTTATCTTAAAAGATGTCTTGACCCTTGGCTTTGGCTTCCTGAGGTGTTTGTTTGCTATGAGTCACTGTCTGTGATTTGGAAATGGCTTGTCTGTTAGGTTTTTCTGAACAGCAGGAGCCTGTGTCTGCTCTTTTGGCTTTCCCAGTTAACCCTTTATGTGCTAGGCAGCCATTTTAGAGTGTGCTTTCTTGTATTGCCATTTTCGAGTGTGCCCCCCTTGTATTTTCCCCTTTACACCGGCATCTCCACATTACGGGGAAAGGGCAGGAAAGTGGACATGAAGAATGTTGGATCAAGCATAATCCTATTGAATGGATGAACAGGCTTCAAGAGCCAAATGGTCTACTCCTTTTCCTGTTTCTTATGGTCTTATGATCTCATTTGTGCACTTATATCCCTGATCCCTCTGCTTCTGCATGAATGTCAGCAAATTTACTGTGCGGCAGATACCTTTAAAATTGTGTCATTTATTTTATATATCCTTTCCTCGTTTTTCTGACCAAAATGAATCATTTCACACTGAGGCACTATCAATCAAGCAAAGACTAGTTTGTATGCACGAACAAATAGGCTTTTATTCGCAAAAGACTTGGAGCACACCCATGCTGATGAACTGGTCCGGCAACTGAGGCAAGGGGGTTGGGAGCAGTCACCTTTATACCTGGACCAGGGGGGAGGAGTCTCAGGCAGGGCCGGCAGGGGCATGCCCAGGCATGTCACACACACACACACAGGCAATAAGCTTAACAGTGGTTTACCACATTCACCCCCTGCTTTTAAAAAAGAGTCCGGCGGGGGTGAGGTGGGTGGAACGATATTTACAGAATTACAAATTTACAAATTCTGTCTCTCTGGGGGCTTGATCTGCCGCTGCGACCGCCGTAGTGCCCGATGTGGTGTCGGTTCCGGTGGCCGCGGTGTTTGTTCAGGCGCCAGGTCGTAGTTGCTCGAGTCGTCTGTAGTCCCTTCCGATTGTCAGGTGCGTCGTGGCGGCTCCAGGCGTGCTGTATACGGGGGTTGGGGGTGTGGGGTTGTGGGTCGTCGTAGTCCCTGGGGCACCTGCGGGTGCCAGGTCTCGAATGGAGACCATGTCCTCCCGCCTGTCGTGGTATGCCACATAGGCGTATTGGAGGTTGGCATGGAGGAGCTGGACCCTTTCGACCAGGGGGTCCGACTTATGGGTCCTCACGTGCTTCCGGAGCAGGACAGGGCCTGGGGATGTCAGCCACGATGGTAGTGAGGTCCCCGAGGAGGATTTCCTGGGGAAAACAAACATCCTTTCGTGAGGGGTAGCATTGGTAGCTATGCAAAGGAGCGATCTAATTGTGTGTAGTGCATCAGGGAGGACCTCTTGCCAGTGGGTGACTGGAAGACCTTTAGACCTCAGAGCTAGTAAAACGGCCTTCCAGACTGTCGCGTTCTCCTCTCTACCTGTCTGTTTCCCCTGGGGTTGTAGCTGGTGGTCCTACTCGAGGCTATGCCTTTGGAGAGCAGGTACTGTCGCAGCTCATCACTCATAAAGGAGGATCCCCGGTCACTATGGATATAGCTAGGGAAACCGAACAGAGTGAAGAGGCTGTGCAGGGCTCTGACGACCGTGGCCGAGGTCATATCCGGGCAGGGAATAGCGAAGGGGAAACATGAATATTCATCAATGACGCTGAGGAAGTATATGTTGCGGTCAGAAGAGGAAAGGGGGCCTTTGAAGTCGACGCTTAGGCATTCGAAAGGGCGGGTGGCCTTTATGAGGTGTGCTCTGTCTGGCCGATAGAAGTGCGGCTTGCACTCTGCTCAGACCTTGCAGTATCTGGTTATAGACCTGACTTCCTCAATGGAGTAGGGCAGGTTACGGGCTTGAATGAAGTGAAAAAACCTGGTGACCCCCGGGTGGCAGAGGTCGTTGTGGAGAGTCTGCAATTGGTCTATTTGTGCGCTGGCACATATTCACCGGGATAGGGCGTCTGGGGGCTCATAGAGCTTCCCGGGCCGGTATAAGATGTCATAATTGTAGGTGGAAAGCTTGATTCTCCACCTCAATATTTTATCATTGTTGATCTTGCCCCGCTGCGTGTTGTTAAACATGAATGCAACTGACCGTTGGTCCGTGAGTAGGGTGAATCGTTTACCAGCTAAGTAGTGGCGCCAGTGCCGTACAGCTTCCACTATGGCTTGGGCCTCCTTCTCGACAGAGGAGTGTCGAATTTCAGGGCCTTGGAGGGTTCGTGAGAAGAAGGCCACGGGTCTGCCCGCCTGGTTAAGGGTGGCGGCTAGGGCGAAATCAGACGCATCGCTCTCCACCTGGAATGAGATGGATTCGTCTGCAGCGTGCATCGTGGCCTTTGCGATGTCTGCTTTGATGCGGTCGAAGGCCAGGCGGGCCTCTGCCGTCAGGGGAAAAGAGGTGGATTTGATGAGCGGACGGGCTTTATCCGCATAATTGGGGACCCACTGGGCGTAATACGAGAAGAAGCCCAGGCATCTCCTCAGTGTTTTGAGGCTGGTGGGGAGGGGAAGTTCCAGGAGGGGACGCATGCGGTCAGGATCGGGACCGATGACCCCGTTTTCCACAACACAACCAAGGATGGCGAGGCGGTGTGTGGGGAATACGCACTTCTTTTTATAGGTCAGATATAGGAGTGTGGCGGTGTGGAAGAATTTGTGGAGGTTGGCGTCATGGTCCTGCTGATCATGGCCGCAGATGGTGACGTTATCCAGGTACGGGAAGGTGGCCCGCAGCCCGTTCTGGTCTACCATTTGGTCCATCTCACGCTGGAAAACCGAGACCCCGTTGGTGACGCCGAAGGGGACTTAAGGAAGTGATAGAGGCGGCCATCCGCCTCGAAGGCAGTACATTGGCGGTCTTCCGGGCGGATAGGGAGCTGGTGGTATGCAGATTTTAAGTCGATGGTGGAGAACACCCGATATTGCGCAATCTGATTAACCATGTCAGATATGCATAGAGCAGGGGCAGGAATGGATGCTGCAGGTCCCGGGGTTCAAATGTTTTAGTCGAAGTAGGGAAGGAGGTAGAAGAGGGGGAGGGGTAGCATTATTGGTCAGAGATTGTATCACAGTGTCAGAGAGGAGGTTTGATGAGGACTTATCTGTTGAGGTAGTATGGGCGGAGATTAGAAATAGGAGAGGAGAGGTCACCCTGTTGGGAGTCTTTTATAGACCTCCTAAAAGTTCTAGAGAGGTTGAGGAAAGGATTGCGGAGTCAATCCTGCTTAGGAGTGAAAGTAATAGGGCAATTGTTATGGGGGATTTTAACTTGACTAATATTGACTGGAATTGTTATAGCTCTAGCTCGTTAGAGGGGTCAGTTTTTGTTCAAAGCGTGCAGGAAGGTTTTTTGACTCAGTATGTGGACAGGCCAACTAGAGGTGAGGCTATATTGGATCTGGTGCTGGGAAATGAGCCAGACCAGGTGCTAGACTTGGAAGTTGGTGTGCATTTTGGTGATAGTGACCACAATTCGGTTACGTTCACCTTAGTGATGGAAAGGGATAGGCATGAACCTCGGGCCAGTGGTTTTAGCTGGGGGAAGGGTAATTATGAGGCTATTAGGAGAGAATTAGGAAACATAGGTTGGACTAGGAGATTACAGGGACTGGGAACGTCCGACATGTGGAGTTTTTTCAAGGAGCAGCTACTGCGAGTCTGTGATAGGTATGTCCCTGTCAGGCAAGGAGGAATTGGTAGGGCTAGGGAACCGTGGTGCACCAAAAAAGTTTCTTTGTTGGTTAAAAAGAAAAAGGAGGCTTATGTTCGGATGAGACGTGAGCACTCGGGTAGTGCACTAGAAAGCTTTAGATTGGCTAAGAGGGAGTTGAAGAGCGAGCTTAGAAGGGCTAAAAGGGGACATGAGAAGACTTTGGCGGATAGGGTTAAAGAGAATCCTAAGGCGTTCTATAGGTATGTCAAGAACAGAAGGTTGGTTAGGGCAAGTTTAGGGCCAGTTATAGATGGCAGAGGGAAGTTATGTGTGGAACCGGAGGAGATTGGTGAAGCATTGAACCAGTATTTCTCTTCGGTGTTCACGCAAGGGGACATGAATATAGCTGAGGAGGACACTGGGTTGCAGGGGAGTAGAATAGACAGTATTACAGTTGATAAGGAGGATGTGCAGGATATTCTGGAGGGTCTGAAAATAGATAAATCCCCTGGTCCGGATGGGATTTATCCAAGGATTCTCTGGGAGGCAAGAGAAGTGATTGCAGAGCCTCTGGCTCTGATCTTCAGGTCGTCGTTGGCCTCTGGTATAGTACCAGAAGATTGGAGGTTAGCGAATGTTGTCCCATTGTTTAAGAAGGGGAACAGAGACTTCCCCGGGAATTATAGACCGGTGAGTCTCACTTCTGTTGTCGGCAAGATGTTGGAAAAAATTATAAGGGATAGGATTTATAGTTATTTGGAGAGTAATGAATTGATAGGTGATAGTCAGCATGGTTTTGTGGCAGGTAGGTCGTGCCTTACTAACCTTATTGAGTTTTTTGAGAAAGTGACCAAGGAGGTGGATGGGGGCAAGGCAGTGGACGTGGTATATATGGATTTTAGTAAGGCGTTTGATAAGGTTCACCATGGTAGGCTTCTGCAGAAAATGCAGATGTATGGGATTGGGGGTGATCTAGGAAATTGGATCAGGAATTGGCTAGCGGATAGGAAACAGAGGGTGGTGGTTGATAGTAAATATTCATCATGGAGTGCGGTTACAAGTGGTGTACCTCAGGGATCTGTTTTGGGGCCACTGCTGTTTGTAATATTTATTAATGATCTGGATGAGGGTATAGTTGGGTGGATTAGCAAATTTGCTGATGACACCAAAGTCGGTGGTGTGGTAGACAGTGAGGAAGGGTGTCGTAGTTTGCAGGAAGACTTAGACAGGTTGCAAAGTTGGGCCGAGAGGTGGCGGATGGAGTTTAATGCGGAGAAGTGTGAGGTAATTCACTTTGGTAGGAATAACAGATGTGTTGAGTATAGGGCTAACGGGAGGACTTTGAATAGTGTGGAGGAGCAGAGGGATCTAGGTGTATGTGTGCATAGATCCCTGAAAGTTGGGAATCAAGTAGATAAGGTTGTTAAGAAGGCATATGGTGTCTTGGCGTTTATTGGTAGGGGGATTGAATTTAGGAGTCGTAGCGTTATGTTGCAACTGTACACAACTCTGGTGCGGCCGCACTTGGAGTACTGTGTGCAGTTCTGGTCCCCACATTACAGGAAGGATGTGGAGGCTTTGGAGAGGGTGCAGAGGAGGTTTACCAGGATGTTGCCTGGTATGGAGGGGAGATCCTATGAGGAGAGGCTGAGGGATTTGGGATTGTTTTCGCTGGAAAGGCGGCGGCTAAGAGGGGATCTTATTGAAACATATAAGATGATTAGAGGTTTAGATAGGGTGGATAGTGATAGCCTTTTTCCTCTGATGGAGAAATCCAGCACGAGGGGGCATGGCTTTAAATTGAGGGGGGGTAGTTATAGAACCGATGTCAGGGGTAGGTTCTTTACCCAGAGGGTGGTGAGGGATTGGAATGCCCTGCCAGCATCAGTTGTAAATGCGCCTAGTTTGGGGGCGTTTAAGAGATCCGTAGATAGGTTCATGGACGAAAAGAAATTGGTTTAGGTTGGAGGGTCACAGTTTTTTTTTTTAACTGGTCGGTGCAACATCGTGGGCCGAAGGGCCTGTTCTGCGCTGTAATGTTCTATGTTCTATGCGGGGAAGGGGGTACGCGTCCAGCTGCATGTATCGGTTAATGGTCTGACTGTAGTCAATGACCATGCGATGTTTCTCCCCAGTCTTAACAACTACTACTCGGGCTCTCCAGGGGCTGGTACTGGCCTCGATGATCCCCTCCCCGAGTAGCCGTTGTACTTCGGACCTGATAAAAGCCCTATCTCCAGCACTGTACCGTCTGTTCTTGGTGGCAATGGGCTTGCAGTCAGGGGTGAGATTTTCAAACAGTGAGGGAGGAGTGACTTTAAGGGTCGAGAGGCTGTAGGTGGTGTGCGGTGGGCGATCTAAGAACTGGTGATTGCAAACAGAGAGCGGGGGAAAAGGCCCATTATACTCCATGGTGACGCTCTTAAGGTGACACAGGAAATCTAGCCCCAGGAGTACGGCCGCGCAGAGTTGTGGCAGCACGAGGAGCCTGAAGTTTTTGTACACTGTGCCCCGTACAGCCAGGGTCGTCATGCAGTACCCGAGGACATCCACCGTGTGGGACTTTGAAGCCATAGAGATCGTTTGCTTCACTGGCAGTACTGAAAGGGCGTAGCGATTCACTGTGTTAGGGTGAATAAAGCTCTCCATACTCCCACAGTCAAATAAACAGTTTGTAGTGCGACCGTTTACCTCGATGTCCATCATGGACCTGGCGAGTTGGCGAGGCCTGGATTGGTCCAGCGTAACCGAAGTCACCGTTGGATTTTGCGACGCGGCTGACGACCTCCTAGATGGCGGCCCGCACGGCTCACGCGGCTGAAGGCGTCCAAGATGGTGGCCCACACGGCTCACACGCGGCTACCGGCGCCCAAGATGGCGGCCCCCGCGGGTCACCCGCGGCGCTACTGGGCTTGGAGGTTGACTTTGCCCTGCATACCTTCATATAATGGCCCTTCTTTCCACACCCGGAGCAGATCGCATCCTTCGCCGGGCAGCGTTGTCGGGGGTGCTTCCCCAGGCCGCAGAAGTAGCACTTCGGGCCTCCAGAGACTGCCGCAGCGGTCGGGTCATTGGTGGGACGTGGCGTGGCATAGGCCTGCGGCTCTCCCGAGTACAGATGTGGCGGCGACTGCGGCATCCACGATGCGCCCCCGTGGTCGGGGGTGTAGGCCTCGAGATTACGGAAGGCCACCTCTAACAAGTCGGCAGGCGCTACAGTCTTTTGTAGATCCAGCCCACCCTGTTCCAGCAGTCATTGTCGGATATAGTTTGACCTGATACCCGTGACATAGGCATCTCTGATTAAGTCCTCAGTGTTTTGGGCGGCTGTTAAGACCTTGCAGTTGCAGGCCCTGCCAAGTGCTTGCAACTCACGCAGGAATTGGTCGCCCGATTCTCCTGGCTGTTGTCTGCGAGTAGCCAGAAGATGTCTGGTGTAGATTACATTAGTCTGTTTGTTGTACTGGCCTTTTAAAAATTCGATCGCATCCTCGTAAGTTTCAGCGTCTCTAATCATCGAGAATACTTGGTCGCTTACCCGGGCATGGAGTACGTGTAGCTTGTCAGTTTCGGTCCGGACGACGGAAGCGGAGGCGGTGAGGAAAGTTTCGAAACATCGCAGCCAATGATCGAAGCTGTTCGAGGCTCCTACGCCTTGAGGATCCAATTCTAATCTATCGGGTTTTAGTATCTGCTCTATCCCATAACTTTTTGCAAATAAAATTAATGCACTATCAATCAAGCAAAGACTAGTTTGTATGCAAGAACAAATAGGCTTTTATTCGCAAAAGACTGAGAGCGCACCCATGCTGATGAACTGGTCCCGCGACTGAGGCAGGGGGGTTGGGAGCAGTCACCGTTATACCTGGAGCGGGGGGGAGGAGTCTCAGGCAGGGCCGGCAGGGGCATGCCCAGGCACGTCACACATACACACAGGCAATAAGCTTAACAGTAGTTTACCACACACACTTCTCTGTATTAAATTTTATCTGTCATGAGTCCACCCAATCCAGCAACCTCTGTTCTTGATGTCCATGACTATCCTCTTCACAGTTCACAATACTCAGAAGTTTTGGGTCATTTACAAAATTTGAAAATGTGTTCTGCACATTCAAGTCTAGGTCATTAAAAAAGATCAAGAAAAACAGTAAACTGAATCTTCTGTTGGTAACATGGATCTTGCCTGCCATCTGGAGAGATCGTGAGACACCCGCACTGCCTCTGCTTTGGAAGGCCATCTGGATCTTGTACCAGCCAGGCTGATCTGGGGACAGCAGTGGGCCTTCTTCTAGAATCAGGTTCCCAGCATTTAATCAACAGTGTCACAGAGGAGGCTTTAACTGATGTTGGAACAGCACCTCTCCTTCCCCCACCCCAGAGTTTCAGGACCTAAGTAAAAGGCAAGAAATGGGGATGGAATGCAGGGACGAATATAGCACACAGTGCTCTGGCACGGGGCCCCAAACTCAGAGGGCCCCAAAATGAATGAGTTTCAAAACATTCCCTCCTGTCAATTTTTGCAACAAAACAGAATTTTCTCCTCTTGAATCCAACGTGAGATTTTGGCAAAAGAACGTAAGATCTATTGAATATCAAATTAAACTGATTTTCCAGGTTTTCCTGTGTAGTCGCAACTGACTGACTGTTCTGTTGTTTGAAAAATGCAGTAAAGCAATTCAGCCAATCGCAGTCTGATTTCTCCCTGCTTTTGTTGCTGATAGGCTCACGAGGAAGGTATCAACCTGTTGGAAAGTGAAACAGCTCTATTAATGATTGTCCATTTGGCACACTAGGTTCCTAATTTCTGCCATGACAGAGGACTATTTCTCTTTCCAGCACTCCAATACTCTGTTTATTCAATACTACTACATCTGCTTTATTTCTTTCCCTATTTTTCATGAACATCTTAGGCAGAATTTTTGCTTGTGGAGGTGCATTTTGGTGCATGAGTGGCCAAACCATTTTTAGGGGGGAAATCCAACTTTCCTATGGATTCCTGATCCTGCGCCATTTCCCTCTGTGCTTTTTGTTGGTTTGGAATACTTAGGTCCAGATTTTCGCTCCCAGATTGAGTGCGCAGACAAGAGAATTCCCAGCTCTGTGAACCCCACCTTTAAAATTGGCCACCTGCAGGTCAAATTGTCCTTCCGGGTGGGACAGCGTATAGGATGGACTAGATTGTATGTTGGACCTGCAAAACCCAGAACAAGTGTGGAGGCTGTTAGGTGTGGAGGTGAGTTTGGCAGAAGGCCTACCTTTATGTTTGGGCACTGTTAAATTAAATTGGAAAAAGAATAAAACAAAAACAGCCCTCAAGCTCTCACTCCTCAATGCTCACAGATTTCAAATGTCCCATCCATGCTAATCAATGTCTCCTCCAAAGGTATCTGGGACCAGATCCAAAGGGTACCTTGGCTATCCAAACAAACCCACCACGTTCAGAACTCCTCTTACCTGGTCTAATCTGCACACTCTAGGTTTCGCACTCCTGACCTACCAAAATCCCACTTCAGTGAATGCAGCTGATGATTTAAATGATTAGCTGCCTCCTTGAAGCATGCATGTGAAACCTTTGACTTGACTCCAGCTCCGTGAAAATAAAAAAAATGCTGTATTTGGGAGAGGGACTTTGGAGTTCTGGCCATTTCTGGGATTTTCATGATGATGGAGAGGTTCTCTGTCATGGCAGGAATCTGGGTCCTAGTGTGCAAAATGCACAATCCTGCTAATGTCAGAAAATCTGCTTTATTCCCACACTCCATTTTTGTGTGATGGTACAGGGTTATTCTTCTCTGTCCATCTGGATGTCCTCCTCACTCCATGTTCCTCTTTCTTCTGTTTGGAAGTCCCCCAGGGTCAAGGATGATTTGTTCTCTTCTAACCTGCTTCTGCCACACAACAGTGCCCAACCGCCCCCCCCCCCCCCCAATCCGGACGATCAAGATCATTAGCAAACCCCTGGACAACGTGGATCATTTCCCAGGAGCCTCCTCGCAGCACGAGCAGACATTGATGATGAAATCTGGCATCGACTCCAATGCACCAGTGTAGTCTTTGGATGCCTGAGGAACAGATTCTTCAAAGACCAAGACCTCAAACCCAACACCAAGCTCATGGTCTACAGAGCAACCACTGTCCCCATCAGAGACATGGATAATGTACAGCAGACACTTTAAATCCCTGGAGAGATATCATCAATGTTGCCCCTGCAAAATCCTGCAAATCCATTAGCAGGATAGACATACCAACGGCCAATTGAGATGGACAGGCCATATTATCCACATGCCCGACTCAAGACTCCATGTTCCTACCATCCAATGAGCTCCACACACACTGGTCCACACCACATCTGGATTACATTTTATTTACAGAAATATAAGAGATATTAAAAATGTCTTGAAGCTAACAAAAATACAAGAGATGTCAAATTGCCTTACATTATCTGCCTTTAAGTATATAATTTCACCCAATACGACACCTACAAGTCTAATCCATTCACTTTATTCCGTCCCTTCAGTAATATTCGTCTGTCCATCACCAGTTTGTGGGAGCTTGCTATGTACAAATTGCCTGCTGCATTTCCTACATGGTAACAGTGACTACACTTCAAAAAGTACTTAGTTGCCTGTAAAACACTTTGGAATGTCTGGTGGTCATGAAAGGCACTATCTAAAAAATACGTCTTTCTTTTTAAACAACCTGGGGTGTGGTTAGTTTTGTGTGCGCGGCTGATTTCTTGTGTAATATTTTAAGAACTGTTACAAGAGATTGTGGAAGCTGGAGCAATTTGAGTTTAAAATTCCACAGCCTTGTGCACTGCTTATACTGATGTTGGGAGAGTTGCTTTCATAAACCAGAACAGTCGAATGAAAACTCCAGGCCACAGTATATTTATGAGCTCCTAAATGTGATTTTGCTTTAGAGTATTTGTACAGTCATAAAGAAATTTTAAAAAGGCAATATATTAATATCTAAAAGCAGTTGGAAGTAAACTGCTTACATGACATTCAAACTGGAGTAATCTGATAGTTTGTGACTTGAAGGGATTGAAAACTCCTTTTATAATTTGAAACTTGGGACTGCAGTTTCTTGAATGTTTATGTCTTGAATGTTCATTCTAAAATAGACCTAAGGTTTATACCATTTGTTTACTTTGTGATTGTCCTTTTAGTGACTTTCTTAGTGTGTACTCAGATGAGGATTGTCAAGAACAAATTCCATAATGGATGCAGCATTGTGTATTTGACGTCTTCTAATGAGACTCAAATTTATATCACAGGTAAACAGTCAGATAAAACTGTGTGTCACATTGTTTGGTTTGATTGTATTTTTTGGAATTATAGTACTTGATAGCAAGATATGTGTTTTACAAATGTGTTAGGGCAATATGCCTTTATAATGTGAATACATTAGATGCCAGTCGCCAAAGTATTTACATTTAAAGGTGTAATGGAGTTATTACATTATTGCAGAAATGCCAGCAATATTTCACAAAATAGTTATGTATCCACCAGTATAACCTTGCAATGTTTTATTTTTCATGCATAGACCTTAACATTTATATACAAATTCCCGTGCTACCTTCTCAATTTCTATTTATTATATAACTGCCATGTGGATGTTATGTTAATTATGCAATTTTTTATTAAGAATTTCCTTTCAAGAATTTCTGTGCATTAATTTATCATAAAATCAGCCAGTTAACTTGGCGGGTTTTTTTCCTTTTCTACTAACATACGCTAATTTTGAAGGAAAGCACTCTTACTCTGTTTCAATTGATCTTTGATGTGGCATTTTAGTGAATGGTTTTTGGAAATCCAAATAGACCACAGGTTCCTCTTTATCCACCTCCTCAAAGAACTCTTATTAAATTAGTCAAATATCATTTCCTTCTCACAAAACTATGTTGTCTCCCTAATCATGTTTTTTGTAAAACTACATTCTTACCCTGCCACTGCAAGTTCTTCTCTAACCCAGAGCAGATTCCCAAACTGTGGCACTGGGGCAGGCAATTCAACCTTCTGTACTCATGCTCTTGGTTGCAGAGAACTGTGTTTATTCCCCCATACTACCACTACATTTCTATTTACTCCCCTAGCTTGAAGAAATTCCTGCACCATGGTGCAATGGCTGGTTCACTCATCCACTTTGCAGCTCATATTCTCATCCATACAAGCTGTAAGAACCTCAAACCTGTTGGACAATTGCAAGGCCCAGTGTTCCTACATTTCTATCTTCTTGATCTCCATACCTGCCTCACTCACAGTAACAGCCTCTTGCCCTTGACCACAGACCAAATCAGAAACTCATAGCCTGAAGGAATGTGACTGCATTCTGGAACAGTGTTCAGGTAATTTTCCTCCTCCCTGATGCATCACAGTGTCCGAAGCGCAGCCTCTATTAACTTTGAGCCCGAGTTCCTAAATCCATAGACACTTACTACAGGTGTGGTTATCATGGATTGTGCAGGCATCCATCAGATCCCACATGCTACAGCTGCAATACATCACCTGTGCTGCCATCCTTATAGTGTTTTAATTAACTAGTTAATTATTTTCTTAAATTTTATTTAATACCTCTACTCCTGCTGGTACTTATGTTCTTTTAATTCAATTAACATTATACTTGCCCCAATTAAAATTCCCTAATGCAGATAAGAGAAAAGGCTTGCTAATCAATCAATCACTTACTATCTTTCCTCTAACATCACATTTCAATTTCCTTCGGATGCATTGAACCCACAGACTCAACCCCCCCCATCTCTCCACTCTGAGATCTTCAAACTCTTGCCACTGTTTCTAGGTACCCCCTATTTCTGGTATACAACCTGTGTTTTCTGCAGCTACTGGAGGCTAGAAAAAAGTAGGAAAAGGAACCCCTCTTTCCTCCATTGTACTGAATTCCCACATGAACCAAATTCCCAACTTCACGTTCAGTCTACGTCTCACTCAGGTGTAGTGGCCCAAAGGAATACACCATTGGACTTTTAATTTTGGACTCTGAACTCAGATGAAGCCTTATGAAACTGGACTCACATGAAATTCTTTATTGCGGTCTTGTCCTGTATTCCTTTCCTTCATTTATCCCTCTTTTATTATACTTAAATTGATTTAAGTCCATCCAAACCTGGTTCATGCCTTTATTTGAGCATGAACCTGATTACATCACTGGCATGGGGTGGGGAAAATCTCAAACTAAGGTCTCACCCTGATGCAAATCCCTCTTGCAAGAATTAGTGACCATAACGGTATTTGTGCCTGAGGCGGACGGGCCCAAAAAATACTTGTTCTAACACTAAGAAAATGGCATTGTTTGATGCTCAGATGTTTGTTCATCAAGAGAATTTAAGCATGGAAATTTTGGAGACCCATGTCTTCCACGTGGAAAAATGTCTGGATCGCACATCACCAGTAGAGCAGTTAGATGAAGACCTCAGTCATGACTCTGAATCCCCTACCGAATTCAAAAAGCTTAAATTGCAGCTGGAATTTCAGGAGAGGGAAAGAAAGAGGGAAGCTCAAGAAAAGGGAAGAGAATTTCAGCTCTGAAAATTGGAAATAGAGTTAACAGCTCAAAGGGAGTGAGAGAGCAGACACTCACTGCTGCAAGGGAAGGCAGCATCCCTCATCTCCCTAACCTGGAAACACATTCTGAGGCTCTCAAGTATGTGCGATTCCTTCACAAATTTGAAACGAAAACGAGTTGTGTAGAGTCATTTTTACCACTTTTGGGAAAATAACAGAATAGCAAATATGACCCTCCGAGATCTGGACATTTTTAATTCAAGAGCAGCTATCAGAGAGAGCCCATGAGACTCCATGCTGCCATCTGAGGTGTCCCTGAATTCTGAGCAGACTATAAAGGGGAAAATCAGAAATTAAAAACACCTTTCTATTTATGGACGGGCAGTGAAAGGCAAAATCAGGGCTATTTAAATTAATCCCCCTCCTGTCCATAACGCTCCTCTTAGTGTGTCCCCTTACTTCTTGTGATCTTATCACGTCAAAGGAACATTTAGAAAGGACATCATGATGAGTATTACTCTGGAGACGGAGATATCAAGTATCTATCTTTCTTGTGGTCTTTAGTTGGGAATGTTTATATTTTATCTTTCAAACAGCTTTCTTTATCTCCGATTTTATAAAGATCAGCATCACCATCACTTAAAATATCTCCAAATTCAAACACCAACTTTTACATGTAACATTCCACACAAATGTTTGTGATGTTGGGACATAATGCAAGAAATATTAAATGAACTAAATATTAACCATATCCCATTGTAATCACCTGAATGGAAACGCTATCAAAAGGATCACCAGAAATTTAACTTCTGAAGAGAAATAAAGAGGAACAGTCATTAATTCATTTTCACTTCTAGCCAATCCTACTAACGACCCTTACGCTCGAGGACATCACCCCTGTTATGATGGGCATGAGGGATCGTCAATAAACCATAGAATACAGCCTCCTCTATTAGACAAGTGGAGGCTTGCCCAATAGGGAAGGAGCAGCAGGTTGTTTAAAACCAGCTGGCTCCACTCAGGCCGGCTGTCGAAAAACTTTAGGGCTGACCTGTATATTGTAGCCACTGAGCGGCATTTTGAGCACATTGTAAATAAAGGGAGATGGTGATAGAAGACTGGTTTTGATAAGATTATTACAACCCCCAACAACACGGTTTTGCTCATCTTGTATCTTGTCAGTCCTTTGTGACACACTCATATCTTATTTTCAGGATCATTGGTTAGTCTGATCACATTGTTTTCCTATCTGATTGTTAGTTTCAGCAGCCTTCTAATGAATTATCTTAATTACCTTGAAGTTCATTTTTAAATGTCACATATTGGTGTCCATCTTTGATGAAAGCTAGAGTGTAATTGAATAATCACAGAAGGAATATTGCTCCGGTGTACACAGTGTTATTAGTTATATCTATCATTTATATTCTGTCAAATAATAAATCAATTTAATGTCCTTTACTCCAACATTCATAGCAAGTCAATTTAAAATGTAACTACCAAAATCTCTCTAGTATTGAAAAATTACTCGGATGCAAATTAAAACCAAAGGTTGAATCATTTTTTTTAAGGTCATGTATGTTCATTTGATTTTTCAATTCCAAATGCCACTTTAAATAATTTGTGAAAAATATTGGATGCAGGCTATCACAAGGGAAGACCATACACAACTGACACTACAGTCAAAAGATTTATTCAGTGGGCAAAAGCACAAAATGAGAGAGATTTTCAGAAAAAATCTGTGGTTGGAGGATATTATTCGTTTCCTCCCTTGCCTTCAAGCTTCCAGGCCTACAGTCAAAATATGGAAGGTAAAGTTTGAAAGCTGATGCTGTGGAATAGCATTAGTTAGACTAGATATTTTGTTTCCCAGGGATATGTACCCCAGAGGTAGTGCAGAAGGTGCACTGGGGGACACCCAGGCAAAGACTACATGGGAATTGCCTATGATGTTTAAACTTTCAATGGGCAATCACCTTGCAATTGGAACTATATGGTGCTCCAATTTAAATTGGAGTCTTTGAATTTCTCCGACTCATAGAGCAGAATAGTTACAAAGAAAAAGTTAGAAGAATTCAAACCACTTCTAACTCCTGGGTGACTATGGTACTGATTTCAACCCAGCCCCTTCCCCTACTGGACCCTTGACCGCCCCTTAGCCCTCTCGAATTACCCTCCTGACCCCATGGCTATCACCTGACACCTTGCATGCTCCCAACTACTACCTGACCCCCCCAACTACCCTTCTGACTCTCTTGATAACCACCCCCAACTATCCCCCTTCATCCAACTATTCCCCCCTTCCAGACTAGACCCCCCCCTCAATATCTATTCAACCCCTAATACCCATCCAAACAAACTGCCACTGAAAGGGATCATGGTCGATCTGATGGTAACTTCAGATTTGCATCTCCCCTACCTTGATAATCTATCACCCACTTGCTTACCAAGAATCTATCCATCTCTGCCTTAAAAATATTCAAAGACTCTGCTGGAACTTTCTGTTCCCTGTTTGCATTGGGAGGGTTTGGCGATGGGAGCAGAAAATATCATGAGGAATGCCTACTCGTGACACTAATAAATAAACTTCAACGGTCAGAGTGGGTTTCATGATGACATTAAACCATGAAGCAATTGGCTTTGCCCCCATCAGTGACGGGCCGCATTCCCTGACGTTTATTGTCAGGAACTTGATTGTAAGAACTAATCACATAATTATCAGGCCAATAAGCCAAAATCATCCCCCCACTTCAAAAAATCATCCACAGCAGTGTGATATCAGAATGGCATGAAGTACAACTGGTCTCAGGAGGTGTGCATCTGACAGACAATACTTCCAGGAGAGAATCATAGGATCCTACAGTGCAGGAGGAGGTCATTCGGCTCATCAAGTCTCCACCGACCACAATCCCACCTAGGCCCTATCCCCATAACCCCATGCATTTCCCCTTGCTAGTCCCCCTGACACTAAGGGGCAATTTAGCATGGCCAATCCACCTAACCTGCACATCTTTGGACTGTGGGAGGAAACTGGAGCACCCAGAGGAAACCCACGCAGACACGGGTAGAATGTGCAAACTCCACACAGATCTCTGCTAACCACTGTACCACCATGCCGCCCGAGAGCTTGGAGCTGAGTGCAGTACTCAAGGGGAGAGGGTCATGCCAGGATAGTGCCAGCTTGATGCTAGAGTAGTACCAGGAGATGCACCCGGGTGACGATTGTTTCCTGGTTTGCTCGCTGTGTGTTGGGTGGCCTTTAAAAATGGTGTCCAGATCTTCCAGTGTGTGATTTGATGGTGAGATGGGTGAATCTGACGTCACCCACCATGAAATGTCATGGAACCCATGACTGCAAGTTTTGTTTTCTAAGTCCCGGATTATATGGGGGAGAAAGCTGCAATTGCCATTGGCAGCTTTAATGCTGCTTTTCCCACCCAACATTGGCCTTTGCTGATATCTGAGAAGGTTCTGGCTCCTGCTTCCTGCACCTTTTCATCAAGAGAGTTCCAAAGACTCATGCCCCTCTGAGAGAAAAAGACCTTGCCTCATCTCTGTTTTAAATGGATGAGCCACTTATTTTTAAAGTGACCCCTATTTCTTGATTCTCCCACAAGAGGAAATATCCTCCCTACATTCACCCTGTCAAGACCTTTCAGAACCTTGTATGTTTCAATTAAGTCGCCTCTTGTTTTTCTAAACTCCAGCAGAAAGAAGCTTAGCCTGTCTGACCTTTCTGCATAAGACAGTCCACCCATTCCAGGTATTAGTCTGGTAAACCTTCTCTGAACTGTTTCCAATGCATTTATATCCTTCCCTTAATAAGGTGACCAATATTGTACGCTACTCTTTACTACTCCATGTGTGGTCTTACTAGTGCTCGTACAATTGAAGCGTAACTCCTCACTCTTGTATTCAATTTCCCTTGCAATAAATGAAAACATTCTGTTAGCTTTTCTAATTACTTGCTGTACTGCATACTAGCCTTTTGTGACTTATGCACTAGGACACACTGCACCTCAGAGCCCTGCAATCTCTCACCATTTAATTAATGTGCTTTTTTATTCTTGCTGCCAAAATGGATAATTACACATTTCCTCACATTATACTCCATTTGCCAGATCTATACAGATACACTTAACCTATTTATATACATTTTTTTAGCCTCCTTATGTCCCCTTCACAACTTACTTTCCTACCTACCCTTGCGTCATCAGCAAATTTAGCAACCATCCTTTCAATCCCTTCATCCAAGTCATTTATGTAAATTGTAAACAGCTAGGGTCCCAGCACTGATCCCTATGGCACAACATTCATTACATCATGCCAACCTAAAAATGACCTATTTATGCTTACGCTCTGCTTTTTAGCTAGCCAAGTTTCTGTCCATGCCAATATGTCACCCCCTGTACCATGATCTTTTATTTTCTGCAGCGAGCTTTAATGTGGCACTTTGTCAAATGCTTTCTGGAAATCTAAATATAGTACATAACTGATTCCCCCTTTATCCACAACACATTTTGCTTCCTCAAAGAACTCTAATAACTTTGCTAAACATAATTTCCCTTCTACAAAACCATGTTGACTCTGCCTGATTACCTTGAACTTATCCAAGTATCCTGCTATAACTTCTTTAATAATAACTTCTAATATTTTCACTATGACAGATATTAAGTTAACTGGCCTGTAGTTTTCCACTTTCTTTCTCCATTCATTTTTGAATAATGGAGTCACATTTGCTATCTTCCCACCAAATGGGACCTTCCCCGAATCTAGAGTTTTGGAAAATTAAAACCAATGTATCAACTATAGAACATAGAACAGTTGTCCTCCTGGTCAATTGGTGAGGTGAGCTGGGGCAAGAGGCGAAAAATTAGGATCGTGCATGGTTTCTCGCCTCTCGCGAGTTTACCAGCACTGATTTGCTGGCAGAATTGGCTTTGCGCCCAAGAAGGGCCAATTTTAATGTTAATATTAAATAATATTATATTTAATATTAATGACATGATTTACATGTCATTAGCGAGTCCCCAGACGCTATCGTGTATGGGCCCGGTAATGATTTATAATGATGATCCCAATGTTGGACAATGGGAAACACAGCCACCACTGATGGGGTTGGGGACGATCATGAGCTTTCACTCCAACATAAAGCACAACTTTGGACTCCTTGCGATATTTTCTGCTCCTGTCACTGAACCCACCCAACGTGAACAGGAGTAGAAAATCCTGGCCCTAGAATAACAGGTAATGTAATGACTCTATGTTAATAAACTGTGCAAGTTCTTTATTTTTTGTTTTGTTGCATCCTTCCTTATGCAAGATAATAATAAATTATACTTTTTTTTCGTTCAACATAACAGAGGTCACTCTTACACCATTGCAGGAGTTCAAGAAAAAAGTAGAAAGTTTACATTATAGGGAGCATAAGCATGTAGTTGTTCAAGGAATCATTACTGCTGTCAACTATATTACACACACCACTTCCATTGGATGTTTAATGGACAAGAAATCCACCCAGGTATGAACTATATTTATACCCATCCTCTGTATCTTCTTTCTGATTTTTCATGTGATTAGGTGATTCAAGCTTGCTCATCACTTGCTCCATCTCACCTTCATTCCCGAGTTAAAATAGAAAACAGTTACTAGGATGCAGCCAGGTAGAATACTCAGAAGAATGAAAACTTCATAAATTGTTGTATGAATGTTTAGACTATGGTGATGATGTCAAGTTTATGTCTTCTTGGTCTGACTTTAAACTAAAGAGCCTTCCATTCTCCACTTCTAAAGAAATACAAAATTTAATCTATTTTGTCACCCTGAAAGTATGCATCCTATAAACTTATCAACGCATTGGATTGGCAGCATATTAGAATAATCTGACCTGCAGATTCCTTGTTGGAAGAAGGGAAGAAATCAGCATTTTTAATTTTTTCATCAGCTGGAAATTTGATGCACTTTTAAAAAATTGATTTCTTAACAAATATACATTAATGCATATAATTCCTGAAGCCTTTGTACATTTTATATGCACAGTACTTGTAGGAAGATTGCATTGAAACATCCAGATTTCTTTACATGACTGTGTTTTCCAGAGGACTAATGTAGCTCGAGGTAACTTATTTGCTTCTGTTTTGTGGAAGGTGGGAGGAAGTCAGTGAAGCAGATTTAAACTTAGCCTGCGCTACAGACCTTGCTATTTCAAATTTCACCCATTCATTCTGTGTGCTGATTAGTACTGGGGCGGGTGGGGGCACTCATTCAATGCTTGATTGAGGAACCTGGAAATAGCTGAAAGCCATCTTCTGGCCTTGCTGCTGATCCCCCTTCCCCTTGACCTCAGTCACTCATCTGGATCCCTCTGTGATCCTGGGCCTCAAGTGGATGTACTGCTGACAGCTACCATTGCTTTCGCATGGTGCTCCTGAGCAACGAACAGCTGCCAGCCTCTGATTGACCAGCATCTCTGGGGAATGGGATTTCCACTTCCCGGGTCCTTGATCCCCAGGAATACCTACTGTTACTGAGTTAAATGCCTAAATGGCAGTTAATTCGGAGGGTGACATGGGGCTCCAGCCAGCAGACGACACCCCTCTAGACTCCAGCTAGGACCACTCAATGGGGGGAATTCACCGTTCCTCCTGCAGTCGAGGTGGCTCACCATCAGCCACCGGGATCTTCTGGCCATGCCAAAGTTGATGGCAATTTACATTCCTTGCCCTTGCTGCTGTCAGGGAATCTGCAGTTTTTTTCTTTCTCAACACTCTAGCTATGACTATAACACTACATTCTCTCTCCTTTCTTTCTCTATGAACAGTATGCTTTGTCTGTATAGCATGCAAGAAACAATACTTTTCACTGTATACTAATACATTTGACAATAATAAATCAAATCAAAATCAAATCAGTGGGAAGTGACTTGAGCAGGTCTGGAAGATCCCTCTGGTGGGGAGGGGTGGAGAATTCTGCCTAACATGGTCCAATCTAGTTGTTAATTGAAATCTTAAAATTTCAATCATCCACTGTGCTTTGACTTCTTCAATTTATGAATTACACAGCCTGTGCAGACTGAAAAATCTGATAATGATCTCGACAAATATTCATCCAATGAATATCAAGCCAAAGTGGCTGACAACCAGTCGTCAAAACAGGATTATTTACATAACTTCAGTAAGACCTTTCAAAGTTTCACACAAATATTGGAGTCTGAAGAAGAAGTTATGTGTCTTGCAAGAGATCATTACAACCTTAGGTAATTTATTTTTATTTGCCTCAGATGATATTGAAAGTAAATGCTATCTACTAGCCAGGTAAACTTCAGACATTTTTGCATAAAAGTAACTACAAAAGGCCTGTTTTCATAGTCTGATGAGCAACTAGATGAAGGTTACACATCCAAGAGAATTGGGGCGATTCTCTGACTTCACTGTGCATGGCACAGATCGCGCCAATCCTGAAGAGTGGTGTGCGGGCCTAAAAATAGGTTACAGTCCCGGCGCCAAACAGTTTGCAATTCTCCTGGCCCCTTTCTAATGGCGCAAACTGGATCACGCCCAGGAAGGGCGCGAGGCTGATTAGCATATTAAGAGTAACATTTAAATATGCATAACCTGTTCAACTCCCAGCGCACGGGATTCTCTGGCCTTCGGGGGCACCTCGAGAACAAAGAAAATCACTACTGGTCTCCACTAGCGGAGACTAGATGCTATGGCCATGCTGTGGGGGGTGCTCAGAGGCCATTGAATCTTCTTGGTGGTCGGGGTCATGGCCGGGCGCCATGACCCCGACGGTGCCCACCAGACACCCTGACAGTGGCCACCAGGCTCCCCAGCAGTGCCAGTCGGGCACCGCCAGTGTGCCAGTGGCAGTGTCAAGAGGGTGGCATCTGAGTGGGGGCTATGATGGAGGAGCTATGCAGGGGAGGCTGTGCAGTGGTGGATTAGGTCGGGGTCGTTGTGGGGAGATCATGATGGGGGGGTGGGGCATGTCAGGGATCAGGAAGGAGGACCCATCGGAAAGGCCCTCATGCCAGCAAGCCATGTCAGGGAGGGGGTGGGGAAACATACTGCTGATGAGGAAGGCGGGTCCCAATGTCCTTGGAGGGAAGGAGCAGGGTCTCCCTGTGCACTTTGAGATCAGGGTGCCCTTATGAAACAGTGGCCAAGGGCTCTGAAACCAGGTTCACATAGAAGCATGGAGGCTGAAAGCAACCAAAGAATCCACTAGAAAATACTAAGGTCCTGGTGAACTTAATGGCAAGACTGCATTATCGCTTTTTTGGAGAAGTATCTGCTGACATAAAGATTAAGGTGGATGCATGCATAGTATGTTGGAGCAAGTTCCCCATATTTAAGTCTCTATTATAGAGACCTAAAAGGTAACTGTGTGTGAAGGAGGAAGATGTGAGCATTTTTCTTAATGAATAGTTTGCTTCTGTCTTCACAAAAGTGGAGACAGTACAGACATTGTATAGGAAAAGGACTGTAAAATATTCAATGATATAAACATAGTGAGAGTGAAATTATCAAGGGTTTGAACAGCTTTGGAAGTAGATATGTTGCCAGGCCCAGGTGAAGTGTACCGCAGGCTGTTGCACAAAGAGGGATTTAGCGGAGGCTCTGACCATCATTTGGTAATCCTTTCTGGACACTGACATGATACAGAAGAATGCAAACATATTATTTAAAAAGGGAGAAAGGGATGGACTAGTAATTGCAGCCTGATCAGCCTAACCTGGGGTGGTAGATAAATGATTCTGAAAAAATTTGAGGGACGGTATTAATGCCATTTAGAAAGGCACAGATTAATCACACATTTGTCCTAGATTTGTTAAGGGAAAGTTAAATCTTTTGAGGAGGTAACAAGGAGGTTTGATGAAGGTAGTGCGTTTGACGTTGGCTTCATGGATTTTAGCAAGGTTTTTGACAAGATCCAACATGGTAGACTGATCAGAAAAGTAAAAGCTTATGGTATCCAAGGAAATTAGCAAATTGGATTCAAAACTGGCTCAGTGGCTCCATTGGTGTACTGGCTCCCTTGCTTTTTGTGGTAAGTTTTAATGGTTTAGACTTAAATGTAGAGGTCATAATTGAAAATTTGCAGATAATATAAAAATTGTGTTTGGTGATGAGGAAGAAAGCTGAGCTGCAAGAAAATATCAATGGACTGGTCAGTGGAGCAGAAAACTTCCAAACAGATAATGGGGTAATGGATTTTGAGATTGCAAACAAGGTAAGAGAGTATGCAGTAGCATACTGAAAGTAGTAGAAGAACTGAGGGATCTTGTCATGGATGTTCAAAGATCTCTGAAGGTAGCAGGGCAGGTACGTAAGACAGCTAAGAATGCATATATGATACTCTGTTTTATTAACCAAAGCATTGTAAATAAGAGCAGGGAGGTTATGCTGAAATTATATAAAGGCTAGTTTAGGCCACAGCCAAAGTACGGTATATAGTTCTGGTCAATTATAGTAAGATTGTGATTGCATAGTAGGGAATACAGAGGAGCTTTACAAGGATGGTGTCTGGATTGAAAAATTTTAGCAATGAGGAAAGACTGGACAGGTTGAAATTGCTGTGTTTAGAACAGAGGAGACTGAGAGGTGATTTAATTGATGTGTGTAAAATTATGAAGGGCCTAGGTAAAGTGGATAGGAAGGACCTTTTTTCCTTAGTGGAGAGATCAAAAACCAGACTGGGATGGGTGCATAAATTAAATTAATTGGTAGAAGTATTGGAGGGGAAGACCAGAGAGTGGTATGGCCTAAAATTCAATGTCTGAAAGGTTGGTAAAGGCAGAAACTGTCATCACATTTAAAAAGCACTTGCGAATGCACTTGCAGGGCGGAATTTTCCCATTCTGACCACCACGGGAATTGTAGCGGATGAGACATGGACCATGCAAAGGTCTGTTGACCTTGGGCAGGATTTTCCAGTCTTGGGGTGAGCACGGAAGGAAAATCCCGCCCAAAGTTTTGTAACCCCAAAGGCTATGTACCAAGAGCTAAAAAGTGGATTTTGGTTCTATAGCTTCCGTTTGACCAGTACAGACCTAATTGTCTGAATGTCCTTATGTGCTGTAAATTTCTATGATTCTATGATTGCACAGCAAGCCAAAGAAAAGTAAATTTGAAAAAGAATTGCAGGTAAGATAAAAGTGAAGTGAAAGGGAAATTACGCAAGTATTTAATGTGTCAGGCCACAAGGCCAAAATTATATTTCAGTAAAATTGTAGTGATACCTGATTCATTCAATATAGTTCAGAGGGGTCTGGTTTTCACAAAATTAGGCCTTGAAACATGCAACTGGCTAGTAGATATATTTTCATATGTGTGGTGCTGTAGAAAATAGATCTGTTCAAGTTGTTAGAAAGCAATAACTATTCAAACAAGTATTTTTTACATAATGCACGGAGACAATACTTACCTTGGTTTACCTCTTAGGTATGGTCAGACCATTTTTTAATACAATAATTGTGAACAGGTAATTTTTATTCTATTAAACAAATATCTCAGTGATGGATCAAACCTTAGCTATAACATGAACAATGAATTGCCCTCTGGTGAGACTACTAATTCAAGATATATCAGAGTTAAAAATAGAAATTGCTCTTTTCCCTTTCCTTACTCCATAGTTTAGCTGATTAAGTGAATAATTTAGTAATAATAAGCTAGGTTTGAAGCTTAATCTCTGCTGATTTTGCTGATTCCATGCGGGATAATAGCATAGGCCACTTTTAGAGGGCGGGGAATGCACAAGTTAGAACATAAGACGTCAGATTGGATGTCATCAAGTCATTTTCACTTTTTCCAGATGGCAGCTGGCATAGAGGATGGGCATCACACATGGAGATGTCAGGATGATAATTAAGACAACTGATTAGCCAATTGATATAAATTTTAAGGTGCTTTTGAATTTTACTAATGTTGCATGGAAACCATGGTGCTTCAGAACCTTGCCCAATTAAAAGAGGTGGCGAGCAAGTGGGAGCTCAGTGCAACTCCAACAGATAATGAGGAAGCCATTGTCACATGCCAGGAAGGGAGGAGCAATAAGAGTGGACCAAATAAAGACACAAGGTGGGGACATGGTGCAAGTTCGGCAAAGCTATGCTGCCAGAGTCCTATTGGGTCAGAACCCCTTGCGCAGGGGAAACAGGTAGGGAAAAGACAGGGTGGGAGTGGAATTTGCATTATGGAACAGTAGAAAGGGAGCGAGACCCAGTCATGGACAGGAGGATTTCAGCAACTTCGGGGTCAACAGGAGTACTTGCCCTGGGGGCAACAGGAGCAGAGTGCTGTGAGATTTAAGTTTGGGAGTCATAGATTACCCAAAGAGGGGGTTGAAGTCATAAATGATTTTAAAATATATTAAGTAGTTTTTCACTTATTTTTTGTATTATGGCCCTATTTGCTGCTAGTCCTTGTTTCCTGTGCCTTGTACTCTTGCTTTATACTTTTCTGTCTTTCATTTCTATCTTTGCTTCCCTCTTATGTGTCTCCCAGCTCGGGTTCCCATCCTTCTGTCACTCTAGTTTAAACCCTCCCCCACAGTACTAGCAATTACACCTGCGAAGATATTGGTCCTTATCCTGCTGGGGTGCAACCTGTCCATCTTCCCCAGAATTGGTTCCAAGGCATCAGGAATTTAAATCCATCCCTCTTATACCATCTCTCCAACCACATTAATCTGGTCTGTTCTCCTATTCCTGATCTCACTTCCACATGACCCTGGGAATAATCCTGAGATTACTATTTTTGGGTCCTGCTTTTTAAATTATTTCCCAGATCCCTGCATTCTGCTTTCAGGACCTGGTTACTCTTTTTACCTATGTCATTGGTGGATGACGTAGGTAAAAAGAGGACCATAACCTCTGGCTGTTACCTTCCTCTTTCAGAATATCTTGCAGCTGCTCAGTGACTTCCTTGACCCTGGCACCAGGGAGACAACATACCATTCCGGTGTCATGTCTGCAGCTGCAGAAACATCCATCTGTTTCCCTTACAATAGAATCCCCAGTCATTATTACGCTGTGTTAGGGTACAAGATCAGAAACCCAAGGTAGATTATGAAATTAGACTAGACCCTAACTATTTGCTATTTTGGCATTGTGAGGATAAGATGTTTCATTCCAGGTGTGATTCTATTGGAACACTAGAAAGCTTTTATCAAAACAAACATTATTTAACAATACAGTTTAACAATACAAATGAATTGGTTTAACATTTAACATTTGAGCAACACGTAAACATGACAAGTTACAATTCTTAACTGCTAGTCTATCTCTTATTAGTACCCTTTCAAGCAATATTCCTCTTACAGACTTAAAACCCCTCTTTAAAATCAGTTCACAATCCACAGGTTTATGTGCTTGTACTTGTTAACAGTCTAGAGCCTTTTGAACATCTCTGGAGAGAGAGAGAGACCTGTCTTCTGACAGCCCCAAACAGCATTTTCCAGAGAGAGACAGAAAGGCACCTCCTGTTTCATTCAGAACCAGGCAGAAACTGCTCTTGACTTTAAAAACGCTATCTCTCCTGCAAGCTTATCTCTGTCCATTAACATGACTATCTGTCAATCAACCTGATCAAAATCCTATTCTGAAACCCCAGGGAAAAACCAGGTAAACAAAAATGCATCAACTCAGATTAAAAGAAATAAATAATGGGCTAATATCAATCATCAGCCTGCATTCTCAACATTTGAGCTGCCTGTTCTGCAGACAAATTGGCATTGTGCAAAACAGCAGAATTTTAAATGTACCCCTTATAAGAGATATGATATAAATGCATTTCTTAAAGGCACAGTATCATCACATCTGCCACAGTTTTTTCTTCCCCCTCCTGTGCCCATGCAGCTGAATCACTTGTGGTGCACGGACTTGGTTCTTGCTTCATTCCCTTGAGAAACCATCTCCACCAGCAGCATCCAAAATGGAGAATCTGTTAGAGAGGGAGAGCTTCCCAGGGGACTGCTGTGCTATCTGCCTAGTGCTTTTACTATTTCTGGCAGTCACCCAATCCCTTTCTGCATTCTTTATCTGCGGTGTGACCACCTCACAGCACATGCTATGCACGAACATCTCAGCTTTGCGAGTACTCCACAGTAACTTCAGTTGCAGCTCAAAGTCTGAAACACAGATTTCAAGTAGCTGCAGCTGGAGATACTTCCTACACATGTGGTCATCTTGCACATTGTAGCCCCCTCATGCTCTCTTTCCTGCCTACCTTTCTGTTATTATCAAATTTAGCAACCATACCTTCAATCATCCAAGTCATTTAGATAAATTGTAAAAAGTTGAAGTTGAGGTTAATGTTTTGTAAAATTAGAAAATAAACAAATGGCTAAATAGCCTGGGAATTGTATTATCCATAGACCCACACCAGATGGACAAAGGAAGTGGGTGTTTCAACCTCCTTGTAAGCAGGCAGGAAACTGCTACCAACTTTATTTAAATGGATTGCAATATTTAAAGAAACCTTTGATTCATTTGCAGCAAGCCCACTTTAGGCATGTATAAAAGGGTCAACCAGAAGATTGTGCTCAGTGTTCAAGTACAGCAGATCCAATTAAATAGATCCAAACCAGATTTTCAGATCTTCAAGTGCCTGTTCTACAAAGGAGTCAGAAAATAATTTTTTTGATATCTCCTGTGGTAGCCTGATAAGTGACAGAGGGAGCAGGGAAAGATTGAAGGCTGTGTTTACCTTGATGGTTTCAAGTAATGCCATTCCTATTTGAGGAGTTCTCTGCAGCAGTTGCTGAAATAGATGTTGCAACTCTGCAACTGCCTTCTTGCTAAGTCTCAGGAATAATGATCGTCAGTCATTGCCAAGTAGCTTTCTTTCGGCCTATCATTGTCAGGAGGAGAGTACAGTAGTTACGGAGCATCAGCAGCACTGTGTTAGTAATCCAGAATTCCAGGCTAATGTCCTGTGGAAATTAGTTTAAATCCCATCCTGGCAGTTGGTGGAATTTAAATTCAGTTAATCTGGAATATAAAGCTAGTTTCGGGGATGGTGACCACGAATACCATTTATTGTTGCAAAAACCCATCTGGTTCACTCATGTCCCATAGGGAAGGAAATCTACCTGCCTTACCTGGTCTGGTCGACATGTCCATAGATGTGCTAAATTAACGCTTAGTGTCAGGGGGATTAGCAGGATAAATATGTGGAGTTACAGGGGTAGAGCCTGGGTGTAAGTGCAGGCTTGATGGGCCGAATGACCCCCTTCTGCACTGTAGGGATTCTATGATACATGTGACTGCAGAACCACAGCATTGTCATTCATTCCTAACTGCCCTCTGCAATGGCCTAGCATGTCCCTCAGTTCAAGACAAGGATGGTGGCACAGTGGTTAGCACCGATGCCTCACAGCGCCAGGGACCCGGGTTCAATTCCGGCCTCTGGTGACTCTGTGTGGAGTTTGCACATTTTCCCCATGTCTGTGTGGGTTTCCTCTGGATGCTCTGGTTTCCTCCCACAGTCCAAAGATGTGCAGGTTAGGTAGATTGGCCATGCTAAATTGCCTCTTAGTATGCCAAGATGTGTAGGTTAGGGGGATTAGCTATGGAAAATTTGGGGTTACAGGGATAGGGTGAGGAGAGGGCCTGGGTAAGATATTCCTTCAGCGAGTCTGTGCAGACTTGATGGCTGAATGGCCTTTTCTGCACTGTAGAGATTTCATTCCACAATTAGGCATAGCTAACAAATGCTGGCCTTGTCAGGAAAGCTCGGATCGCAGGAAAGAATAAAACAGGTTCAGTTGAGTAATGTGTGCCATGACTTCAGATGAGCCAGGCAAGTAGTTAGACACCTTGTGGACGTTTAAAAGGCATAATCAGCAGTGATGCTATCGGCATCAAAATTGCAGTGACAACCCATTTAAGACATTAGTGTGGTGGTTGAAGTGATGGGGGGAGTGGTACAGGTCTGCTACATACAATGTAATTTTAAAGTTAAGTTAAAGTTTATTTATTAGTCACAAGTAAGGCTTACATTAACATTGCAATAAAGTTATTGTGAAGTTCAGCACACACCAGCGCCTGTTCGGGTCAATGCATCTAACTAGCACATCGTTCAGACTGTGGAGGAAACCGGAGCACTTGCAGGAAACCCACGCAGACACAGGGAGAACATGCTGGGAATCGAACCTAGGTCCCTGGCGCTGTGAGGCAGCAGTGCTAACCATTGTGCCACCGTGCCATGTAATGCAAGGTGATAGGTGGCTGTTCACAGGAAGACAGCTTAAATGAATTAATTTATTTGGAGAGAAGAACATGAAAGCAAAACCACTAGAATAAGTTAATGACCTGTAAATGACTCTTTTTTTAAGTGTACGATGGAGACTTTAGCAGTTTTTTCAGTTGATATGGCATAATTAGTGAGTTTTGCAGACCAGGAAGATCTCAGTTTTGATCGGTGGTCTGTCATAATTAGCCAGTCATAAGAAGGGCAACAATATACCATGCCTAGTATTTGTATCATGAAAACTGATGCATTTATTTAAGCAATTGACTGGAAAATTTACAAAATATGTATTCTAATTCTCTCCTTAACCTGCATAACTTTGGCATTCTTAAGAGAGTAACTGGGATGTATTACTGATTGTAGATCCAGAAATTATGAAGCTATTCAGACATCCACTATGAAAAATCCTGCTTCTGATCTTGATCCAAGTTTATTGTCCGATAGTGAAGAAACAGATGATGAATATTTCACTGCTGATGAAGGTTTGTTTTAATATGGGCTTTCTTTTTCTAGTGGTGCTGCTGATAACAGTTACACATGTGACACTAATAAATAAACTTTTAAACTTAAAACATGGAAGTTCCCTACAGATGTGATATCCTTCTCAATTAAACAATGTTAACCAATTGTGAATTACTTCCTCAGTAGCAAACGAAAGAAGAAAGAAATCAATCAACATCGAACTTTGTGAAACAAGGCTTGACTTAAATATATTGGGTTCCAGATAGTTAATCTTAATGGACACTCTTTGCACCATTCTCAGCTTTTATCATCAACATTTACATTCCCTTTGTCTTTTTGTCTTGACATCTCGGTCAATTACACTCCCCTTCTCCCCCCACCAACACCTTTACAGTATAAATCTTGTCCTATTTTCTTCGCCTTCCGCTCTAACAAAGGGTCATCCAGACTTGAAACGTTTCCAGCATTTTCTGTTTTTGTTTCAGAGTTTTTCTTGAGACTGCTAGTCTGTTCCCTCTGGGTTGCTTTCTGATGAAGACAGCGCTAGACCAAGTGATACGAGTGTGCTGGATTGGTATTTAAATATGGTGCTGGCACATTCAAACCTTGAGCATGCTGAGAGCATGCGGACGAATCAGCTGCAAGTCCGCAAGGAGAGTTGGAGGGGAACTTGCCTGTGCATAATTATTGAGGTTCCAACACAGAATCTAGCACAGGACCCTATCATTCTGATCAGCGAGACATGTGCCACTGGAGCCACCTGTCATTGCACTTAGTCTCAAAATGGGAGAATTCCACACTATTGTTGCCAACATCATGGGAATAAATATGAAAACCAAAATAAGCAAGGCTTTACTGAATGTAATTGTTTTAAGTAACATATATATATTCAAACTAATAACTGAAAAATAGCTGTAAAGCAGTATATTATGAGCATAGTTGGTATGTAAATTAGCAAAGCAACAGGAACAGTTGTGAAATGTTGTGACTAAATTCCCATGGATGGAAGCAGTTGTACAAAATGGTATATTTTGTGGTACAAAATGGTACAAAATACATATTTGTTAGAACAGATCTTAATGTGTAGGCAGAATTAATTCTGCAATATTACATTAAGTGCGTAGTATTTTCATTCGAGAAGGAAGTTTGTTTACTCACTTTATTCTAGTTTGGCATTAATTAGTATATTTTAAATGAACTTAAATTGTTTTCAGGTTCCATAATAAGTGGTTTGTTTTTTAAAAATATTACAATTAGTCCAATTTATTGTTACAACGTAGCCATAAAATTTGTCTAATTCAAAAAGTATAATCAATTTGCACTAACATTGTAGATATTTTGCTGTGCCACATAAGCAAAATACGCTGTAATGCTACTACCTATCAAGATTGAAGATTAATTAATTATCGTGACTAAACTTTTCTTTTCATGAAAATTTATTTTAACATTTTCTTTTAGATGTCTCTGAAATGGATGGACTTACAAAACCCAAATTTTTGAGTTACTCGTGGGAAAGTTCAAAGTGGTCAGAGATTAAAAGTCAAGTGAAAGAATTCTTGTCATTTGGCCACCTTCTCCCCGAAAGTTGTCCCCAAAAGTTTGAGTATGCAAAAAAAGAAGCGATAATGAACCAGCATAACCTTCATCCTTCAAGATATGCCTCTTATCTTCATGACTCCTGCAATAGTGCCTGTGATTTTGCCAGTGCTTGGAATCATGGTTATTATTCGTTGACTATTGTTGGTATGTATTTATGGTTTTGACCAGTTTGGAACTATTCGTGCCTGGTTCTATTCAACACCATTGTGTTACCTTTGACAGATCTAAATCAAGAAATTGCCATGGATGTTGTATTCCTACCAGTGATAACTGACAAGAGCTTCATCACTTCCATAAATGACACCACATTTATTTCCATGTTGTCTGGTGGTTTCACCTCTGAAGCTTCAATCTTAAATGGTAATATAAATATTTGCATTTCAACTTGACTTGAATATAAACAAGTGACAATTATAAGATCTGAGATGAATATTTGTTTCACAACTCATTACCTAATCACTGTGTAAAGAGAGGATTTGACTTTCATAGATGCTTAGAAGAATCATCACCCCAACCATGTAATGTTCAGAAAATGCATACATAATGTTTGTATCATGTTTGTAAAATGTATTTCATATTTGAAATTAAATATTCAGTTCCAATTTCCACTTTAGGTTCTTGGCAGGAAGTGGTGGGGTGATGCAGGCTGTGGCAGAACCTGAGTGTAGGTTCAGAAAGAAAGTAAAGCTGGAAATAGAAGTAAGAAAATTATGGAAAGTCAAGGAAATGAGCTCGAAATTAGGCAACAAAGGGCTTGCGAATTGATTAGTGGTATCTACTTAAATGCAAGGGGTCCAGTGTAGAAGGTAGATGAGCTGAGGGCACAAAGAATAGAATCATAGAGTTGTTACAGCACAGAAGGAGGCCATTCAACTCATCATATCGATGCCAGCTCTTTGGGAACAATTCAGTTGGTCCCATTCCCTCCCTTTGTCTGTAACCTTGCAAATTCTTTTGTCTTCAGGTTCTCCTTTTGAAAGTCTCGATTGTATCTGCATCCACCACACTCTCAGAAAGTGATTCCAGCTCTTACCACTCGCTGCATAAAAAAGATTATTCCTCTTGTCACCATTATGTCATCATGGGCAGCACGGTAGCACAGTGGTTAGCACTGCTGCTTCACAGCTCCAGGGACCTGGGTTCGATTCCCGGCTCGGGTCATTGTCTGTGTGGAGTCTGCACGTTCTCCTCGTGTCTGCGTGGGTTTCCTCCGGGTGCTCCAGTTTCCTCCCACAGTCCAAAGATGTGCAGGTTAGGTTGATTGGCCATGCTAAAATTGCCCCTTAGTGTCCTGAGATGCGTAGGTTAGAGGGATTAGCGGGTAAAATATGTGGAGATATGGGGTAGGGCCTGGGTGGGATTGGTCGGTGCAGACTCGATGGGCCGAATGGCCTCTTTCTGCACTGTAGGGTTCTATGATTAGTTATTTTGCAATCACCCTAAATCAGCGACCCCTCTGCCAAAGGGAACAATTTCTATCTATTCTGGTCAGATCCCTCATGATTTTGAACACTTCTATCCAATCTCATCTCAACCTGTTTAAGGAGAAAACCCTAGCACCTCCACTTATCAATGTAACTCAAGTCCCTCATCCCTGGAACCATTCTTGTAAATCTTTCCTGCAAATACAAGGCAAATGTAATATAATGTGGATAAATATTAAGTTATCCATTTTGGGAGGAAAAACAGAAGAGTATTTTTTAAACGGTGATAGATTGAGAAATTTTGATGTACAAAGGGACCTGGGTGTTCTTGTACACCAATCACTGGAAGCAAATATGCAGGTACAGCAAGCAGTTAGGAAGGTAAATGGCATGTTGTCCTTTATTGCAACAGGATTTGAGTACAGGACTAAGGATGCCTTGGTGCAGTATTGTGTACAGTGTTGGTCTCCTTATCTTAGAAATGATATACTTACCATAGAGGGAATGCAGCAAAGGTTCACCAGCCTGATTCCCGGGATGGCAGGATTGTTGTGTGAGGAGAGATTAGGTTAACTAGGCCTGTATTCACTGGAGTTTAGAAGAATGAGAGGAGATCTCATTAAAACATATAAAATTCTGACAGTGCTGGACAGACAGGATGCAGGCATGATATTTCTTGTGGCTAGGGGGGTTTAGAACAAGGGATCACTGTAGGCCATTTAGGATTGAGGTGAGGAGAAATTTCTGTGCTCAGAGAATGGTAAATCTGTGGAATTCTCTACCACTGAAGGTTATGGAGGCCAAGTCACTGAATATATTTAAGAAGGAAATCAGTAGACTTCTGGAAATTAAAGGCATCAAGGGGTACAGGGAGAGAGCAGGAGTCTGGTGTTGAGATAGAGAATCAGCCATGATCATATTGAATGCAGGCTTGAGAGCCTGAAAAGCATACTGCTGCACTTACTTTCTATGTTTCCTTTTTAAAGGCAGCTTAATACTGCATTCCAGTTTTCCTTGCCAATCTTTGATTCTAAGTGACCTGGTACAGATGTATTCTCATCCCAATGAAAATGGACATAGTCCAATTAAATAGCTTTACTTTGGATTAGTCCTTGTACTTTTCTTTGCTTAATTAAACCTGATGCTCTGATCACTGTTCCCTAAAAGCACCCCGATTGACACCAGCTCCAGTTAAACCACCTCATTCCCCAGCATCAGAAGCAGCAATCCTTCATTAGGCAGGAACATATTGATAAAGTTCTCTTGAACACACTCAGAAACTCTTCCTCCTCTTTGCCCTTTACATTGTTATCATCTCTGTCTTTTAGGATAAATAAAGTCCTCCATTATCATTGTTCTGTAGTTTTGCACCTCTGTGTTTTTCCCTGGAAATTTACTCCACCATATTTTCCCCTAGTCGGTGGCTTTTAGGAAACATCCAGTAATGCAATGATACTTCTAATGTTTCTAATCTGTAACTAAATACATCCATTCCTTGGCCCCTTGAGGACATCCTTTGTCTCTAGCACTGTAATATTCCTCTTAATCATCATAGTCACTGTTCCTCTGCCTTTTCCTTTCCTATCTTTCCTGATTACTTTAATAAGGAATATTTTGTACCCAGTCTGCCCTTTTATGAGCTAGGTTTCTGTTATCGTGACATCATTTTTCCTTGTGGCTATTTGCATCTTTAGCTCATCAGTCTTTGCATTCACATTCATGCACAGTCCAAAGATGTGCGGGTTAGGTTGATTGGCTATGCTAAATTAACCATAGTTTCAGGGGGTTAGCAGGGTAAATATGAGGGGTTACGGATGTGGGACCTGGGTGGGATTGTGCTCAGTGCAGACTCGATGGGCCAAATGGCCTCTTTCTGCACTGTAGGGATTCTATGATTCACGGTAAACCTAATTCAGATTTTATTGCATTACCTTAGTCTGACCCAACGTATTTCTTACTCTAGTCCTACCTGCCTCCCCAATCCTCAGTATGTCCTTTCTTATGCTACAACATGGTTTCCAATCCTTTAGAATTGCCTGCAAATATGATATCATAGCTTAGAGAGGATGACAGGGAATTAAAGGAAGGGGTGACAGGATAAATTGCTTCAATGAAGAGCCTATGTAGACATGATAGGCTGATTGGCTTCCTATGCTGTAACAATTCTAGGATTCTGAATACATCTGGCTGGGTGGAAGGATCAGTGGGAAAACATTTTAATGGTGACAATCAAAATTCAGTTAAATTTAGAGCAGTTATGGAAAAGGATAAAGGTAGATCAAGAGCAAAGATTTAATTGGGAAAAGCTGTTGTATGAATTATCGTAAGAAGTTTAACAACACCAGGTTAAAGTCCAACAGGTTTATTTGGTAGCAAAAGCTACCATTGTGGCTTTTGCTACCAAATAAACCTGTTGGACTTTAACCTGGTGTTGTTAAACTTCTTACTGTGTTTACCCCAGTCCAACGCCGGCATCTCCACAGTATGAATTATCTACATTGTAAATGTTTTTGTATCTTTAAATTATAATTTACATCAAACAAATGAATGATTTCTCTCAGATTTAATCATGGGAACAGTATCGGAGCTAAATGGAAAACATTTCCTATGCACTTTGGATCTTTACCATCTCGGGAATGATCAAACAGAGGTTATTTTAAGCAGAGCCTATGAGAAGATCTAACGCAATTTTGAAGCAGTAACAACATGCATTTCTATAGTACTTGTCATCTGCAGGAAGATATCTCAAAATGTTTTATACTACCAGTGACATGTATGCTACAAGTGATCTATTGTTAAAATTGGATTCTCTCCCCTTCAGTACTCATGTTAGAAATCAGAACATGACAAAAATGTATGATTTACTCTTGCATTTATCTTACATGGGTATTTGTAGTTCTTGGGTTGGCTTAAGAATCATTGAGCCAGATAATATGAAGAAACTGAATTGAAATAATAGTTTATTCACAATATTTGGGTCAACAGAATTTCTAAGCCAGTTGCCTTTAATACCATTAGAAATCATTTAAGCAGATATTCATCAAGTCAACGGAAATCGTAAAAACTAAACTCTACTTTTTCAATTTTATCAATTTTCTCACCTCTTGTTAAATATGTCACGACATGCGCTAATCCAGTACCTAGCCTAAGTGACCATTCTTTTCATTCATGAGCACCAGACAGAATGTAATGATAGGCATTATAGTTGCGCAAACTCCTGTGCCCACTCAATCCACTAGTGTCAGTTTACTGGTCAGGAACACAAACCCTAGCTGATATTTATCCTGTTTAGCCCAGGGTTACTGAGACCAATTGTACCAACTTAAATCTTTTCACAGCTAACGTCCTATAAGTCAGCATAGCCTATGGCTCAAACCTAGAACTTTTTCATCTGATATAAGACCACAGAATGTTCCACATTATGCCCACTAAACCAGCTGGTGGCTTATAGATTTTTATATAGCACTGCTAGCAAGACTTCCATTTCAATTTTGAATGTATAATATGATAAACAGTAAAAAATATATTTTGTTTGCATTACAAAGTTAAGTACTAGTAGTCTCATAGTTGAGATTTTTTCCTCAACATGTGTCTCTAATTGTAGACTTAAAAGGAAAAATGATTTTACATGTGGTTTACTTTGTAAATCTCTTGCACACTCTGCATCTTGGAAATGTAATTGATTAAGTACCAGGATCCAAACACAACTAGTTTGTTTAGACAAAGTTTTGAATCACTATATATATATCTATTTCTTGATCAGGAGCATGAGAATGTGAGTGAGTACTGAATTGGAGAGATCCGTAATGGAATAAATTTCTTAGCACTGTCTTAAGAGTGTACGCAAAGAATGACCCCAGGAAATTGGTACTAGAAAATTACCGGTTACATAGAACTATAATTCATAAGTCATGGGCTTCAAAGATGAACAGGATAAAAATTAACTTAAAACTCCATAGGGAAGTATGTCCATCTAGCTGATGAAAGAAATGCAAGTAATGTACTACGCTTGTAGCTAATAATTTCAGTTTAATTATTTATTTTCCTTTTGTTAGAATTTCATAATTTTGAATTTCTTGCACCCAGAACTGTTTCATAATTTTTGAATACACTGGGAAACATGAGATGCCTGGTGATTTTGATTCACTTATGTGCAAGTTAATACTTTGATAATATGAGATGGCCAAGCCGAAGGTGCCCAAACTGCAGTGAATCAGTGACTTGCAAAAGAGTGAATGGAATAACTTTAGGCTAGTCCTATAACATATCAGGATGCCTCCTGATGTTAATAATTAGCCAAAGTGAATCTTCATGTGAAGGTAAGTAACTATATGTAAGCCATCTTTTAACAGTAAGAGATATTCCATCTGCATGCAAATTCAGTTTTTATCTTAAGGTCTATTCTCTTAACTTTCTTTTAACATCAACATGAATGTTAAAGATATGTACATATCCAAATCAAATACTTTATATGGTAATACAATCAGACACATTGGGTGGCTTTTACGGCCTCGCTCGAACCAGGACCGGAAAATCTCACCCAAGGTCAACAGACATTTCCATTATTCACCCCTCACCTGCTCCGATTCCAGGGCAGTAGAATTCTGGCATATATTTAAAAACATGATGCAGAGAATAAATATAATCCTGCTTATTGGCTATTGTCTGTCCTTTAGTGATTTCCTAAATATAAAATTTTATTTCAAACAACTTTTGAAACCAAATGGAAGACCCTGTTTAATATGTCATCATCGCAGAAGAAATATTGATTGAAAAAGCAGGTTGTTTAGAGAGATCTCCTTTTATATATCCAATCTCCTTGAGCCATATATCTTCTACAACAAGGAAATCGTGAAAACAAAGCCTCTGACTATATTGTTATGAAATGACAAAGGCAATCTGAGTTTTATATAGATTTTTTCCCATTCTGCCACCCAAAAAAACATTGGCAGGTGGCTGCCTGTTGCATGATATTTACACACAGAAGAAAGTTTAGATATGACAACACTTGAAAAATAATTCTCAGCAATTTCATTTTTCAATCTCTTACTTTTTTATGGTCACCCTATTTAGCTTTTAATAGGTGTGAATAACTTATTTTCATTACATAAATATTTGTGAAAATACCATGGGTTGATGAATACGATAAGTGTTGCTTTATATATTGATTGCATATTTGATATAAAGTATATAGTTTACAAAAGTTTTCAGATATTGTATTTGTACCACAATATATTATGCATAATAACACATTATATATTAAGTATTGTGAAATTTTAACCCAATAAATGAATATATTAAATCTTTAAGAGTTAAATATGGTACATTAATATTTAACTTGCATTTTGTAAACATAAATAAAATGGTTTTGTAGTCTTAATATATTTAGATGATCAATTTTAATCTAAAATATTACATCCATGGCTGTAAAAATTGTACATTTTGTACCCCATTTTATAATAAAATGGAGTACAAAACGTAAAACACAATAAAGGAGATTTGTTGGACAATAATTCAAGAGTTTGAGTGTCTTTGTCAAAGCATCAATTGACCTGAGTTTGAGGGCAACACTAGCCTACTCTGCAACACGGTGTGAAGGAATTTTAAAAAAGGTTGAGCTTATACTCATCTGAGTTTAGTAGAATGAGAGGCGATTTCATTGAAACATATAATATTCTGAGGGGACTTTATGGGTTAGATGCTGAAAGGATGTATCCCCTCATAGTGGAATCTATAACTAGGGGCACATTTTAAAAACATGCATCTCCGAACTAAGATGGAGATCAGGAGGATTTACTTCTCTCAGGGGGTGTTAATCTTTGGAATTCTCTTCTTCAGAAAGCAGTGGAGGCTGAGCCATTCAGTATATTTACGGCTGAATTAGACAGATTTTTGATTTACAAGAGAGTCAAGGTTTATAGCAGGACATCAGGAAAGCGAACTTGAGGTCACAATAGGATCAGCTACGATCTTATTAAATGGTGGATCAGATGGTGGGCCAAATGGCCTACTCCTTTCCCTATTTCTTATTCACTAGGTGGTGCTGAATCATTCAAATTTCTTTATATACATTATCTGAGTGCTATATATTCTCTTAGTAAGTGACATTTCTCATTTTCAAAACAATGGTTTAAATGTATATTTGGCAGAACATGCTTATTTATTAATGGAACTAATATCTTTTCATGCTTTTATTAATGTTTTTATTTTACAATCTTAGCATCTCCCAAAAGACTGGGCTTAAACTTAATGGTGATGAAATTAGGTTTTGCAGAGCCATTTTCTAGGCCAGTGGTTCCCAAACTTTTTTCACTGGGCCGCACTTTCGGAATAAAAATTTGCTCGCGCCACACCGAATTTTTTTATTGATAAGAAATACATTCAAAAACAAAAAAAAAGAACTCCTAGCAGTGCTTGATTCATAACATAGAACACAACTACTTTATAATATGATCATGGGACATCCAGAAAGTATAAAACAATCCCTTTGGAAAAATATCTAATCCATGTTTAAATGTTTCTTTGATTGTCCTTGAATCTTCCCGCCACACTTGCCATCCTCTTGTGCAGCACCAGTGTGGCACGTCGCACCCTTTGGGAACCACTGTTCTAGGCACTCTGTGGCTTCCGGATTCGAAAATAGCATCTGAAATACACACACATATTTCCAACAGGAAGTGGGCCAGACTCCGTCTTGGTAAAGGAGTTTGTGCATGCACACCTCATGGTTACTAGCAGCATGTGGAGCAGGCAGATTATGAAGTCAGTGTGCAATACTGATTTGATGCCAGTTCTGCCATTTTCAAACTTCCACGCTGCCTTTACAATGTTAACCATGTACAGCTGGTCGTGGAAATTATATGAAAATCCTCTCACCAGAAAAAATTAAAGGGATTATGAACAATTTATAGGTTAGGTGCTAAATGATTTCTTCTGTCTGCTGGTGCATGCATTTTTGGAGCTTTCCTATACTTGGCTAAAGTTTGACCAGTCAATAGGAAATACTGAGGTTAAGTAGGTTGGGTCTCTACTCATTGGAGTTTAGAAGAATGAGAGGTGATCTTATTGAGACACATAGGATTCTTGGCCTTGACAGGGTAGATGCTGAGAAGATGTTTCCTCTCTGATGCGCGATATAACTCACGAGGCTAGAGGTACTCGGGGAAATAAAGGCTTTTATTGACTACAACAATAGAGCTACCATATATAATACACGATCCCAGACTAAAGGGTCCCAGACAGAGCAGTGACCTTTATACCTCTCCCAGGAGGCGGAGCCCGACTGGGATGTACCATAAGAACTATATTACAGGTAGAACAGCCCAATCCTAACCCCAACAGTAACATGTAGAACAGCCCAACCCTAACCCCAACAGTAACATATATACAGACTCATAGTACTGGCCAGACCCTGGCTCAGCACTACCTGGTGGGAACCAACGATGGTTCACCACACTCTCGTGGGAGAGTCTGGGACTAAATGGCATAATTACAGACTAAGGAGCAGAGATGAGGAGGAATTTCTTCACAGAATGAAGGGTTGCCCGTTTAAAACAGATGAAGAGGAATTTCTTCATACAGAGCGTTGTGAATCTGTGGAATTCTTTACCACTGAGGGATATGGTAAAGTTAAGTATGTTCAAGGCTGAGATAAACAGATTTTTAATCAGTAAGGGAATCAAGGGTTATGGGGATAAGGCGGGAAAGTGAAGTTGAGGATTATATCAGATCAGCCATGAACTCATTGAATGGTGGAGCAGACTTGATAGGCTGAAAGGTCTACTTCTGCACCTGTATCTTTTGGTCTTATTGGCTGGTGATGCAGTGCTTTTATGATTGTCTAAAAACTTGAGTTGAAAGAAGTTGTTTCCAGACATGGGTGGCCGAGTAAGCCTTCCTCTTAAAATTGAGCATGATTGAGATAATAAAGAGAGATCACACAGGATAAAACAAGCTACTAGAAGAGAAAGACTGGGAGAAAGGTTCTTAGTATGTGACCAAACCTGCAGAGGATCTTTAGGCAATAATTCTCTTAGATCAACTTCAACAAGGATAAATGCTTGAGACATCTTCACCGCTTTAAAGAAGTTATAGTTGAAATCTGCCAACTGCTGCAGCCATTTTTACATCCTCAAAATAGGGAAAGGAGCACATTTCCCTTGGCTGGTCAAGGTAACCATAGTATTTAATTTTTGTGCATCTGGTTCCTTCTGGACTTATGCTAGTTGAATACTCCCATGCCACTGCTGGCGGGTTCAATGGCAGGGATGGAGAGTATTGGAGTTTGGCAGGTGACCCAGAAATCAGTTTTACGTTAATGTGGATTTCCCACAGGATCTTTCGCTGTTACCCACGAGGTCAGTGTAAAAATAATTTGCACCCCGCTAATTGGATGCAAAAACGAAGGCCCAACACACCAGCAAAATCTCGCTGTTCAGAGATCGGGTGCCATCTTTAAAAGGCGCCCAGTCAGAACCTGAGTAAACCTTGCCCCCCACCCAGCCCACCATGCAGGTTTCAAGGGCTACCTTCCCACCTCTGATAATTCCGCCCCCCCCCCCCCCCCCCCCCCCCCCCACCCTCCGATCATCAGCATCCTCCACCCCTACCACGGTCTGAGCCAGAATCCCCTGCTCCTCTGTCCACTCCTGGCCACCACTACATCTAATTGAATCCCGGTCCACCCCATGAGGCACCCATTGGAGCTGCCCCTTGGCACAATTTGGCATGGTGCCTACCTGTCACTGCCAGCCTGTGCCAAGGACCAGTGCTGGGGGAATTGCCAGGTCACTGCCTGGCCATGTCCCTCTCCACCGGGGGCTATACTTACCTTTACAACCCTAGGGAGACCTCCACGACAGGTTCACGTCTCTGTGCGGAAATCCCAGAGAGAATGCTCACTAAAGACATGCTAATGTATTAAAATAAGCTTTTTGCGATCCTGTGGTGTATTTCATGTCACTCCACCAGTGAGGTATGATTTCTTCATGAATCGCTTAAGCCTTTTCAGTGGTCCTCCTTCCCAAGATGCTCAGCTCTGTCTTCTCTCTGGGAATTAAAACTTGTCCTTTTTCAGTTCTTTTTTGCTGACTGCTTTTATGCACTAGTTTCTCCATTTCTCCTGCAAGAAAGAGTATGTCAGTGAGTACCCCACTGCTTGAGCAATGTGATTGTCATGGTTGCCAGCGTGTATGAGCTGTGAGTATGTGGGTGCAAGGCTTGTAACAGTGCTAACTGTGTAAGAATAAAGTAAAGCATGTGGGCGGCACGGTAGCACAGTGGTTAGCACTGCTACTTCACAGCTCCAGGGACCTGGGTTCGATTCCTGGCTCGGGTCACTGTCTGTGTGGAGTTTGCACATTCTCCTCGTGTCTGCGTGGGTTTCCTCTGGGTGCTCCGGTTTCCTTTCACAGTCCAAAGATGTGCGGGTTAGGTTGATTGGCCATGCTAAAATTGCCCCTTAGTGTCCTGAGATGTATAGGTTAGAGGGCTTAGTGGGTAAAAATATGTAGGGGTATGGGGGTAGGACCTGGGTGGGATTGTGGTCGGTGCAGACTCGATGGGCCAAATTGCCTCTTCCTGCACTGTAGGGTTTCTATGATTTCATATGGATTTTCGCATTGAGTAGTGATCAAGAATCCAACATGTTGGTAGATAGTTGATGGGGGTGTGACGAATTGGGTCGTAGGTGAGGCAAGTAAGACATTTGGTAGAATATGCCAAATGAGAATGAACTCACTTTCCTTGGCAATTTGTATGAGATTATGAAATTTGCTCCTGCACTGCATCCATGTTCTTGGACTAACACTCCTGGTTCTGTTGTCACTTGTTCCAACTACCTCTGAGCATCTACCTGGGGCCCGCCTGCAGCTGGCAGATACTCTCCTGTTTTCCATTTCTTTCACCACACTTTCTCATGCAGTGTTTGTAAACCTAATTGCATGTTCTCTCATATGTTCAGTTTTGCTCAAAGTAGTATGGCATAAGATTGTTCTCAATTTACTTCCACCACCATTTGGAGCCTCATGAGGAGGTGAGGGCTAGCTTTAGTGCAGAGCACCTGCAATATTGGGCATCCTGCTGATCTATACAACCAATGAATAACACAGATAGCATGGGCTTCAAAACAATCATGTAAAGAAGCAGGTCAAATGAATTCAATGGCAAATTGCAATCGTGAACACGTGGGTTAATCACATACTGCAACTCCTAGGTTTGTTTTTTTGGGGTAATCTCATTTTTTCTCTGATTTTTTTGTGTCCAGAGTTGTGACATTCTTAGCTGAAGGCATCCTGAGCGTGTACAGTGCGTACAGTTTTCCAAACGCACCAGTGGCACTTTAGATAGACAAATGATAGGATGCTTCTTTTAGTCTATGACGAAACCCACTTGGTTGTTCAAAGGTCAGTAAAGAATAACTGGAGGACAAATTTCAAAGATTAATCAAGTAAAAATTATTTTGAATCTTTTTAACAGGCTCTCTGTGTGATGGAGTGGGGAGGAACTTTAGAGGGACTGTAGAAGGGAATTTCAAATTAGCTAGTGAGATTCACTGACAGATGTAGTCTTTGAGGAGACAGGATAGCAAGAAGGGGATTAAATGATTCTTTATAACAAGTTAATATGGACAGTTTGCTCACAAGTGAATGCAGTAACAGTATTAAAACAACTTAATATGATTTTAAAGTATATATTTATATATATGTATATCAAAATATTGAATGTATTTTAATACATTGTTCACTTTGGCCAAGAACAAGATGCCGCAATGTATAATGGTTTAGGTCAGAAGGTTAGAACCATGGGGTGAATATCCCTTAGGCAGCAGAAAGAGGTATTAGAAATGTTAAATATGTGGAACAAATGTTGTAACTTTATGAATAGCGGCATTCATTGTCTAGACACAGAATAGATACGTACCTAGGGCCCAGGGTTTACGTGTCTATTCATTTGGCAATGCGCCAGTGGGAAAGTTCATTTTGACCTCTGGGGAGAGCGTCTGTGGGTGCCTAGCAACCAGGAAGTCAGTTTCATCAGGATGGAGGGTGATATCTATATTAAACGGACCAGTGAAGAAGCATTATGCTGGGTGGCAAATTGTGAATGGCCAGAGTATCTGACAAAGTATGTATTGATGTATAATTGTAAAATTAAATCGCTCCTAAGCTAATGGAAGGCAGAATTATAGATAACAGAATCCTATAACCGATTTGTAGTTTGGCTGAGTGCCTCAGATCTCCCGGAGAGGTTTTACAGCTCTGAACCTGAGCTGTTTGACCCTTTGGAAGGTCTCTGAATGGCCATATGTTTCTGTTTGTATGCCCTATTTGATTTTATGTTTTAAGTAAATTTTGTTATGTCTTTTGAACAGAGACTTTGCCTTTTGCGAGTTTTTTGAATAAAGTCTAAGTTTTTAAACATAAATTGGCCATCTTTTCAAATTTCCCACAACAGGGACTCTTAACCTGAGAAAGAAACACAGCAGCCTTGATTTTCCTCCAGTTGCTAGGCTAGTGACAAAGTGGGACTTGCCACATGACTCTGCAGCTGGCCTTCAGGATTTTCCTATGGGAACCATAGAACCATAGAACCATAGAAAATTACAGCTCAGAAACAGGCCTTTTGGCCCTTCTTGTCTGTGCCGAACCATTTTATGCCTAGTCCCACTGACCTGCACTTGGACCATATCCCTCCACACCCCTCTCATCCATGAACCCGTCCAAGTTTTTCTTCAATGTTAAAAGTGACCCCGCATTTACCACTTTATCCGGCAGCTCATTCCACACTCCCACCACTCTCTGCGTGAAGAAGCCCCCCCTAATATTCCCTTTAAACTTTTCTCCTTTCACCCTTAACCCATGCCCTCTGGTTTTTTTCTCCCCTAGCCTCAGCGGAAAAAGCCTGCTTGCATTCACTCTATCTATACCCATCAAAATCTTATACACCTCTATCAAATCTCCCCTCAATCTTCTACGCTCCAGGGAATAAAGTCCCAACCTATTCAATCTCTCTCTGTAACTCAGCTTCTCAAGTCCCGGCAACATCCTTGTGAACCTTCTCTGCACTCTTTCAATCTTATTTACATCCTTCCTGTAACTAGGTGACCAAAACTGTACACAATGTTACGTTTGCAGGTTAGGTTCCGAACTTAATGAGGATGAAGGTGGGGTTCTGCAGATAACAGCAGTCATGCAAGGCAGGTTGTGCAAAATGGCAAACTTGGAGGTAAGGAGTTGAGAAATTTAGGAAAACTTAGCAAGGCTCGTTATTGCACAGGGAGACCGTCCTTTTTTGTGTGCTATATAACCCCTGCGACAATGGCTGCCCCTGCCACATCTGTGCCTCATGTTCATACCTCCAATCCCCAGAGAGGAGTCATGGGACATGGTGTCCACAGTACAACCTGGGGCAGAGCAGTGAAAAACATACCACAATTTAATGATACTCATGTTAATCTGTGTTTGTGCTATGCCTGAATTCAGAATCCAAAGAATCCCTACAGTACAGAAAGAGGCCATTCAGCCCATCAAGTCTGCACTGACTCTCCGAAAGAGCGTCCCACTATGGCCTCTGCCCTATTCCCATAAACCTGTGCATTTACCATTGCCAATCCACCTGACCTTTCTTTTTATTCATTTGTGGGACATGGGCGTCGCTGGCTGGCCAGCATTTATTCCCCATCCCAAGTTGCCCAAGGGCAGTTGAGAGTCAACCACATTGCTGTGGGTCTGGAGTCACATGTATGCCAGACCAGGCAGATGGTAGATTTCCTTCCTCAAAAGGACAGTAGTGAACCAGATGAGTTTTTACAAAAATCAACAATGGTTTCATGGTCATCAGTAGATTCTTAATTCCAGATGTTTTTTATTGAATTCAAATTCCACCATCTACCATGACGGGACCAAACCCAGGTCCCCAGAACATTAGCTAAGTTTCTGGATTAATAGTCTAGCAATAATACCACTCGGCCATCGCCTCCCCTACACATCTTTGGACAATGGGAGGAAACCGGCACACCGGGTGGAAACCCATGCAGGCAGGGAAAAATGTGCAAATTCCATATAGGCAGGAATTGAACCCAAGTCTCTGGCGCTTTGAGACAGCAGTGCCAACCACTGCGCACCTCGAGGTCAGACATGAGGACATGGGCAAATGCTAACAATTCACCATCAAAAACCTTGCAAATCTTGGGTCATCTGGCTTTGAAGTGTGGTCTGTTAATGTGGAGTTTTCCACTGATTTAGAAACCATGAGGTCGCAATTGGTATGCCTTATTTGGCCATTAAAGACCATTATTTTATTGTCCAAATTGTGAAAAATTATCTCTGAAAAAAATCGGTTCTAATAAATAAGCTAAGGCTTTCGAATGGAGTGGTCTGATATTTAACAAAAACAGGTCTTTGAACATCCTGAACTGGGTGGTCATTCTCCAATCTCTCGGATGGAAACAACACTCTAGCCGCACAACTCAATAATTCGGGTTTATCACTTCTCATGAGACACATTATAATCGGATGTTTTAAATAAAATGTTAAGTTTTGCTTCGATCATTATGGATCTGGGAGGTAACTTTGGATGAAGCAGAATTAAAGGGAAGGAGTTCCAAATGTAACAGTTAAGAGTAGTTTATTCCTGAAATGGTTTCTAGTTCCATTCCGCCCGCTTTGTTATTAATTGTTTTTGAAGTGCAGCGCGTTCCACTCAAGTATTCCAATCACAAGCATTAGCTCCGAGGAACAAGGGACCTTTGACAGCTCCCGAGGAGAAGCAGCATGGAGCAATCAACCGCGGCCAAGGGCTGTCACCCTGAGCTTGTCAAGTGGTGAGATGTGAAATAACTGGAACAACACGACACGATATATTCGGAAATAACTAAGTTATTTACACCACTTTAGCTAAAACAAAATGCCTGTTTTTAAGAGATTCCGGTTACAAATGTACTTAAAACAACAAAAAATACTTTTTGGGCTGTCGAGGTTCATTACAAATTATAGAAATCTATCCAACGGTCATTTACTTTTATCTTTTTTTTAAAAAACATAACATTTTAAAAACGGCTTAAATATTTCATTGTGAATGAGCAGTTTTGATCTGCGGAGGAAGCTGGTGTCAATGCCAGCATCTCCACAACTCAATCGACTCAAATTCCACCCCTTATGAAGTCAACAATATGAAAGAACGCCGAGTTAACAAACTACAGACACATTAATATCTTAATCTAGAGAAGGAGCGAGACGAGCTATTATAACCCGATGAAATTGGTGCATTGTAACAGAGCAAATCTGTCACGTGCTGTTGTATTTCAGATTTAAAAAACATAAATGTTACAAGTTTTGTTCCCCGGATTCTGTCTCATTTTAATTTGGGGCCGAAAAAGAGGCAGGAGAATGGGGATGAGAAAAATATCAGCCGTGATTGAATGGTGGAGCAGACTGGATGGGCCAAGTGGCCTAATTCTGCTCTTATGTCTTATGGAGATGATTTTTTGTCCAAATGTAAGGTGTTGAAAACCCAGAGTACAGCAGCTGCTGTCATCCCCTTTGTAATTGATACTTCACACCTTTCACCAAGCTGATCCCCTTTCCCAATTTATCAGGAGACACATTTCTAACAAACTCTATCAGTTTGCAGGTGGAAATTGGTAGAAACTAAAACAGTAAATAAACTTTCAGGTTAATTACTTGGTCTCAGCGTTCCATGGGGACCCCAAATAATGTGATATATTGAATGAACAATATTTTGAGGAGGGGAGGAGACAGCAATCCTACTTAATCAATGCAGAATTCAGAAAAGCAGTGGAGAGAAGAAGCTGAGAGGCTCTGACTCCTAATATCACCCAAAGCACCACTTCTCTTAACACCAATCTGAGATAACGATTCAACATAATCCAGAATCATTTCGCACCATTGAACATAATCCAGAATCATTTCTCTTATTCCCAATTTAAAATGATGTGCAAATTATATTAAACCACTGATCCTTTGTGATGATATTAGCACTTCTGATTTTTGTCATTATGGCCGCTATCAGCACCCTTCTTAGCCATGATCATTTACATTCCCTTTGTCTTTTTGTCTATGGCATCTTTGTCAATCCCCCTCATCCTAACAGTATACATCTCGACTACTTTCTATTGTCTTCAGCTCTGATGAAGGGTCATCCAGATTCGAAACATTAGCTCTTTTCCCTCTCCATTGATGCCGTCAGACCTGCTGAGATTTTCCAGCATTTTCTGTTTTTATTTCAGATTCCAGCGTCCGCAGTAATTTGCTTTAGGTTAGCTTTAGTCCTCTAATAAGGCAGGCATATCATCCAATTGCCAATTCTGACCAAAGGTCTGCACTCAACCTGTTAAATATCAACCTGCATTTTCTCTTTACAGATATCAAATCTGCTACATACTTCCACGACTTTCTATTTGAACTTTAGATTTTTTTTTAAACTGTTGATTCCCATTAATCTCAGGGGAAAATAAAGAGAGGAAAATCTTTCCATCTATTTTTGCAGCAATGGTATGAGGTTTTTTAAATATTCATGAGTCATGGGCATTGCTGGCTGGCCAGCATTTGTTGCCCATCCCTAGTTGCCCTAGGAGGGCAGTTGAGAGTCAACCACATTGCTGTGACTCACTGAGTCATATGTAGGCCAGACCAGGTAAGGACAGCAGATTTCCTTCCCTAAAGGACGTTAGTGAACCAGATGGGTTTTTCTGACAATCGACAATGGTTTCATGGTCATCAGTAGATTCTTAATTCCAGATTTTGTTTGTGAACCCGGATCCCCAGACCATTGACTGAGTTTCTGGATTAATAGTCTAGCGATAATACCACTAGGCCATCGTCTCCCCTATTTCTACACCGGGAACTGACATTATGTTGTACTTGCTACGTTGTACAGCCTGCTGTAACACTCTTGCAATTGACTCGTCTTGTAGGTTTGTGGTGGTAGTTCCAGATTATGGAAGTTACAGTCACAATGTTAACACTATATGAAGTGTCATATAACATTGGGGTCCTATTGCATCTTTTTATAAAATAACTTGTTATCTAAGCACTAGTTTTAAAATGTTATTTTTACTGCAATTAAAATACCAGAATGCCAAACTACATTTATGATGTATCCCTTTTTTCAGGCTACTTGAACATTTTTATGTTTGTGAAGGTTGGAGCATTCCTCGTGGTCTCATTTACCAGTTTTACCTGGAATATTGTAACTACAATAGATTAAATCCAATAAATGCAGCTACCTTTGGAAAGGTATGATACACATATGGATTAAGGTAGAGTAAGTTAACAACTAAAACAGTAAGGAATATGGTAAAACACATGCAAATACATTCATACAGATTAGAAGCAAAAGCTGAGTCCAATGGTAAGTAAATATAAATTAAAAAGTTATATATAACTGTCCTTGACTTACAAGGAGTAGATGATGAAGCTGGCGGCTATTACAAATTGATTCCAATATAGTGGATTTCTGCAGGTAAATAGTTGATTCTTCAATTTCAGTTTGTCGGGTTTGGCACAGAAATTTCAGATTTTTTTCAGCTGTGATCCTTTTGTTCCTTGGATTGACTTCCCCAATCAGAGAGAGAGTATTGAGATATTCCTGCAAAAGCTGGCTATTTTGTTTTTGTTAGGGCGCTGCTTCTATTACTGCATCACACACCTTCAGTGTTCCACACCACAGACTTCCAGCTGCTTATCCGCACAGAAAGACTGAAAGACACAGCCAGGCATTGGGATTGCTCTTTCAACTGGCTTTTAATCCCTTTCTTTGTATATTCCAAGAGGAAACTGGAATAGTCCATCTAGGCAATTAGACCGAAGGTCTTTGAGGTAAAATAGCCATTATGCCCCTTTGTTGTTACTGGAGACTGTAATCAGACTTTGGATGCTTTCAGAAGGTGTTCGATTGTCCCTCAGAGAAAAACCCTGCAACCATTCCTGTTAGTGGCTTACTATACATTCTCAGCCATCTTTGGAATTTGTGTCTATTTTAAAAATATGAAACTCAGATCCCTTAAAAGTCCAATATTTCTGCATATATATTCCATTGGGGCGATTCTCCCATCCCACTCCACTAATTTTTTAGCGCCGGCTGATTCACGGGATTCGAGCTGGGCGTTCAGCCCTGAGCACGTCTCCCAGCCTAGGTTTTTTGGCGTAGAGGAATCCATGCTGAAATGAGCGTAAAGGATGCGTTTACATACCTTTAAATATAATTAGTGGGTCAGAGACTCGAATCTCCACCCCCGCTAGTGTCTGCTCCCCTCTCTGGTGTGACATCATGCTAACGGGGTTTACAACTGCTGTATAAAAGTCGGGAGCTAGCATGGCAGCATTGAACAGGAGTAAAGAGGTGAATCTTATGGAGCTGCAGCTCCCGAAGTCCAGGGGAGGATGGAGGATGGAGGCAGGAGGCAGGGCCTGGAAACTTTCTGCCTGCTGTGGGGATGTTCCTGGAGAGCTGGAAGTGCTGTCTTCAAGCCCAGGGATGTTCCTTGCAGTCTCTGCTCCTCTGGGATGGAGTCCTTTACCGAGTGCTGGTCAGGCTGCTGTCTGCAGCCACTGGCTGTTCCTTTGTTCTCTCTGTGGGGTGTGGTGAGTGACTGGACTGAGTGCTGGGGTTTTGGGGGGGTAGTGGGAGTGCACCATGTGCTGCTTGAGGGCTAATGAGTTCAAGCAGCTGGTGCTCGAAGCAGGGGCACTCAGGTTAACACAGACACTCATATTGTATGTACTCTGCAGTGAATGGGAATCCATCTTGTGATAATTAGGAGTCTGTCCCTACCATGTGTCCCTGACCTGCAAACCATGCCTGGAAGGGAATACTGTAGTTGCACTCATGGCAATGGCTCAAGGATGTGCAATGCCATGCCCGCACACCAACTTGCATGCTCTCCCTGCCTGCTGTTACCATGATGCCAATGGCAGGCAACCTAATCAGGTGACGCATGGCACCCCAGACTGTGGTTGTGTTGCCAGCATCAACAAGTGGCGGAACTGGTCCCAGTGAAGGATTGGAGGGGTGGGGTGCTGGGGTAGATGCAGGCAATGACATGTATCTATCAATCTCTCTCTCTGTCACCCCCACCATGCAGAATGGATCTTGGGCTTATAGATTTAGAGCTGGCCATCATGGTGGCGGCTAAGGAGGAGGCGGCTCAGGACGTGGAGGGGGTGGGGAGGCTATTGCAAGAGCAGCTAGTGGTAGGCCCTCAGGATGGAGGGCAGGGGGCTGCCCTTGATGTGCAAGAGGTGGGAGAGCAGTCACCTGAAAGGGTGGCCAGGAGTAGGAGGATGCGAAGGGCCAGAATGTACCAGACCAGAACATCTTTCGAGGGGCTGTCGGAGGTTATGTGCCGTTGTCGGTTACACCTATCCAACGGCATGGTCTGGCATCTGTGTGAGATGCTCGCACACCTGATGGGAGGGGCGGACATCTGATGGGGAGGCCAGGAAGCCAGTGATGTCATGTCACTGGGGGATGGAGAGGCCAGCGATGTCTGTGGCAGGGGGGCGGTGTTTAGGGTGTGAGAGGCCAGCGATGTGCGTGGGGGATTGAGACCAGTGATTTCAATGCTGGAAGGACTTGTTTAGCGATCTCCCAGAGGTGTGTGCACTTGTGGGGACCCACTCAGCGTGCTGGTTTCAGCCTCTTCTGTGGGAATAGACTCCGCCCTGGATTGTGGGAGATTCATTTTTAAAGCCCCGCTGAAAAGCCAGCATGATTTACTCCAGTTTTCACGTGAATTCAACACAGAATTTCTTTGGGAGAATCCTAGCCAATGTTTTTTCTCCATCATAACAATTTGTAAGACTACTTTAAAAGTAATCCCTTAGACAGCTGACAATTTAATAGCTTTGAGTAGCTAATTTATCAAATAACTTAAACGTAAGCATGTGATTAACAATCTTCAAAGCTTAAATAACTTAATTGTAACAAGCAGAATGTTTAGGTCAATCTCCTTCTTTTCCTGAAATGCAGGCATTTGCTTCTGATGTCTTGAGGTGATCAACTCCTACAGAGCAATTCTTTGAGAAAGTGACCAAAGAGGTGGATGAGGGTAAAGCAGTTGATGTGGTGTATATGGATTTCAGTAAAGCGTTTGATAAGGTTCCCCACGGTAAGCTATTGCAGAAAATATGGACGCATGGGATTGAGGGTGATTTAGCGGTTTGGATCAGAAATTGGCTCGCTGTAAGAAGACAGAGGGTGGTGGTTGATGGGAAATGTTCATCCTGGAGTTCAGTTACTAGTGGTGTACCGCACGGATCTGTTTTGGGGCCACTGCTGTTTGTCATTTTTATAAATGACCTGGGTGAGGGCGTAGAAGGATGGGTTAGTAAATTTGCGGATGACACTAAAGTCTGTGGAGTTGTGGACAGTGCGGAAGGTTGTTGCAGGTTACAGAGGGACATAGATAAGCTGCAGAGCTGGGCTGAGAGGTGGCAAATGGAGTTTAATGCAGAAAAGTGTGAGGTGATTCACTTTGGAAGGAGTAACAGGATTACAGAGTACTGGGCTAATGGTAAGATACTTGGTAGTGTGGATGAGCAGAGAGATCTCGGTGTCCATGTGCATAGATCCCTGAAAGTTGGCACCCAGGTTGATAGGGTTGTTAAGAAGGCGTACGGTGTGTTAGCTTTTATTGGTAGAGGGATTGAGTTTCGGAGCCATGAGGTCATGTTGCAGCTCTACAAAACTCTGGTGCGGCCGCACTTGGAGTATTGTGTACAGTTCTGGTCGCTGCATTATAGGAAGGATGTAGAAGCATTGGAAAGGCTGCAGAGGAGATTTACCAGGATGATGCCTGGTATGGTGGGAAGGTCTTATGAGGAAAGGCTGAGGGACTTGAGGTTGTTTTTGTTAGAGAGAAGAAGTAATAGAGGCATACAAGATGATCAGAGGATTAGATAGGGTGGACAGTGAGAGCCTTTTCCCTCAGATGGTGATGGCTAGCATGAGGGGACATAGCTTTAAATTGAGGGGTGATCGATATAGGACGGATGTCAGAGGTAGGTTCTTTACTCAGAGTGATAAGGGCGTGGAATGCCCTGCCTGCAGCAGTAGTGGACTCGCCAACATTAAGGGCATTCAAATGGTCACTGGATAAACATATGGATGATATTGGAATAGTGTAGGTTAGATGGGCTTTATATTGGTTTCACAGGTCAGCGTAACATCGAGGGCCGAAGGACCTGTACTGCGCTGTAATGTTCTATGTTCTAACCCTGCTTTCCCATGGATCTTTGCTTCTAATTGACACCACCTTACTTGTGAGAGATGATATTTGAGTTGGTTTCACTCTAACCTTTCTCAGTCCCAGACTATTTGCAATTAATTACACTACATTAAACTGCCACAATGTCTCAACCACTTAGAATACATTAATTGTATTTAGAATCCTAGAACCCCTACAGTACAGAAAGAGGCCATTTGGCCCATCGAGCCTGCACCGACAACAATCTTACTCAGGCCCTATCCCAGCAACCCCATGTATTTACCCTGCTAATCTCCCTGACACTAAGGAGCAATTGAGCATGGCCAATCAACCTAACCTGCACATCTTTGGACTGTGTATGCACAAAGGAAATGCTGGAGACACGTAACAGGTCAGGCAACAGCTGTAAAAAGAACAGATGAGTTTAAGGCCTGGACAATATCCAGGCTTAGGCTGACAAGTGGCAAGTAATGAAGGAGATAGTCATCGACTTCAGGAAGCATAGTGGAGGACATGCCCCTGTCGACATCAAGGGGATGAAGTGGAAATGATCGAGAGCGTCAAGTTTCTAGGTGTCCAGGTCACCAACAACCTACCCTGATCCCTCCATGCTGATACTATAATTAAGAAAGCCAACCAACACCTCTACTTTCTCAGGAGGCTAAGGAAATTTGGCATGTCTGCTATGACTCTCTCCAACTTTTACAGATGCACCATTGAAAGCATTCTTTCTGGTTGCCTCATAGCTTGGTATGGCTCCTACTCTGTCCAAGACCACAAAAAAACTACAATGAATCATAGAATACCTACAGTGCAGAAGAAGGCCATTCGGCCCATCAAGCCTGCACCAACAACAATCCCACCCAGGCCCTATCCCCGTAACCCCATGTATTTATCCTGCTAATCCCCCGTAACCTACACATCTTGGGGCAATTTAGCATAGCCAATCAACCTAACCTGCACATCTTTGGAGTGTGGGAGGAAACCAGACCACCCGGAGGAAATCCAGGGAGGATGTGCAAACTCCAGGCAGACAGCCACCCGAGACTGGAATTGAACCCAGGTCCCTGGCGCTGTGAGACAGCAGCGCTAACCACTGCGCCACTGTGCTGGGTGTGAACAAATCCCAGTTCATCACTCAAACCAGCCTCCCATCCATTGACACTGCGTACACTTCCCACTGCCTCAGAAAAGCAGCCAGCATAATCAAGGACCCAACACACCTCGGATGTTTTCTCTTCCGTCGGGAAAACGATACAAAGGTCTGAGGTCACATATCAACCGACTCAAGAACAGCTTCTTCCCTGCTGCCATCAGACTTTTGAATGGACCTACCTCGCATTAAGTTGATCTCTCTCTACACCCTAGCTATGACTATAATGCTACATTCTGCACTCTCTCCTTTCCTTCTCTATGTATGGTATGCTTTGTCTGTATAGCGTGCAAGAAACAATACTTTTCACTTGTATTCTAATACATGTGACCATAATAAATCAAATCAAAACACATTTGCGTCAAACAAGTGTCAGACAATGACCATCTCCAAAAAGAGAGAATCTAACCATTAACTCTTGACATTCAATGACATTACTATCACCAAATCCCCCACCATCAACGTCATGGGGCTTACCATTGACCAAAAACTGAACGGGACTAGCCATACAAATACTGTTGCTACAAAAGCTGGTCACAGGCTTGGAATACAGCAGTGAGTAACTCACCTCCTGATTTGCCAAAGCCTGCCATCTACAAGACACACATCAGACATGTGATGGAATACTCTCCATTTACTTGGATGAGTGTAGCTCCAACAAGACTCAAGAAGCTGAACACCATCCAGGACAAAACAGCCCACTTGATTGAGAGCCCATCCCCAAACATTCACTCTTTCCACCATCAATGCACAGTAGCAGCTGTAGGAACCATCTACAAGATACACAGCAGGTACTCAGCAAGGCTCCTGAGACAACACCTTGCAGACTCACAACCACTACCACCTAGAAGGGAAAGGATGGTAGACACATGGGGATACCACTGCCTGCCATTCATTATCCTGACTTGGAAGTATACTGTTGTTCCTTCACTTTTTTTGGGTCAAGACCCTGGAACTCCCTCACTCACAGCACAGTGGGTGTACCTACATCATATGGATTGCAAGGTTTAAGAGAGCAGCTTACCCTACCTTCTCAAGGGCAATTAGGGATGGGCAATAAATACTGGCCTAGCCAGCAACACTCATATTTCATGAATGAATAAGGAAAGTGATTAGTTTAATGTATTGGGCATTGGAACTCTGTCAAAACTGGATGATATTACAGATAAATAGCACTTTAAAATGAACCAAACAATGAGATGCAGAAAAACCCATAAAGAAACGCAACATTTTTAAAATTCTGATAAAGTTGGTGCAGGCATCTGACTAAACCCATTTATTATTGTTTTCTTCTCAATATTCCCTTGTAATAGAAATTCATCTAAATTATTTAATTCCCATTTATTTGACAGCATAAAGAGAATAAATAAACCAGAGCCTTGAGGCATAGTACATTGATGTTCTTGAATCACTAGAATTAATTTAATCATTAGATGTGATTATTATTCCAATTTATAATCACAAGGACAACACCAGATAATATTGCAGTTGAGCACTGATGCATATTTTTATTTCTACTGGTATCTCTACATAAATATTAGTAGCTTATTAAAAACACTGAATGGGATGGTTATATCTTTTGTGCATCTTAAGGCTTATGATTAAATTTCAATGGGAACTATATTATGAGCTGCTTAATCTTTTTTGATCAAACTGTTTTTATGTGGATGTTGTTTGTTATAAGTACTTTTGAATGCCAGTTTGAATGACTTAATGGTTTCAATGCGCATTCCATTCAAGGAAATTGTTTTATTTAGATCTAATGTAATCTGTTAATTTTCTAATGACTAGATTAAACATCAAAAAATTAGGAGGGGCAGTTTTGTTATTGTCGTGAATTTTCTACTTTGCTTTGAAGCTTGTTCGTTCAGTGTTTAGTGATCTGAGAACGAGGCGACTGGGTACAAGAGGGTGTGCAAGGTAACATCTCCATTTTCTTCTTATCATCTGAAAATAATGCAGTCAATTTTCACTTTTATCCTGTTTTGAAATCAGTGGGATTAAAGTTGTATACATTTCACAACATACAGCTGATTTTCTCCAACTCATTAGTGCCCAGGTAGAAAAGGTGAAAAATTACCCCACAGGTCACTTTTAAAGATGTTGATATCATGGGAATTTGTGTGTTCAAAGTATGTAATTTTATACTTCACCTAACAGCAACCTAAATGCACTCCTGTTGATAAGTAAAATAGATTTCAGTCAACATCCTGAATGCACTACTGATGATAGGGTAAAGCAGATTTCTGCTTGGAAAAACACTACAACTGTTTTCTTCAGAATAATGCACAGTGGAGGAATGCAAATGTCAGCTGAAAATTCAAAGGGGAGGTTCATTGTGTTTAAAGCAGGCGTTGTCATTTATGCAGGAAGTGAAATGTTGAATATCAGGAGCCAAGCCCAAGGACCTGGGTGCGGTGCTGCAAGAAGTTCAGTGACATCATAGAAGTGGTCAAGGTTAGTGAATATATCTTCAAATGCTATACCATACAAACTGCCCCTCTGGCCTCAGCCATTGCTCAATTCACTGTGGCCCTATCGCTCACCTATCAACAATTTCTCTCAATCAGGAATTATACCTCATCTGCTCCACTGCACTGCTGCAAGGCTCATAGCTTTACTTACAGCTTACACACACTGCCAGCCTTTCAGCCACGATGGCTACTTTAGCCATATAGATTGCACAACAATTACTGACACAGATTCCTCTATATTGCAGGTCAAGATAGCGCAGAATTGGAGGCAGCAAACCAGAGGGGGATGGGTGTCCCTGCATATCATGAACTCATTGGAGGAGACGTTATTGGCCCATTTTTGGGACATCCATTGCTAAGGCCGCAACTAGCAGAGGGACTGAAATCACTTACGATGCTATCCTGAAACCTAATCTGCCTTCTCTCATCCCACCTCCTCCTCATTCCACACTCTGTTGTGAATTACAAGGTGCAGATGGTGTACCTTCCACTTTCACCCCTCCCTCACATCATTTTACCCTTGTGCTGTTTTCTTTTCAGATACCCAAAAACTGCAGTCTGGCTGGGAAGTGGAACAATAGCAAGGAGACACACTGCCACTTTATTTCATGCATGCATTCACCTACTCAGATATTAACATTGAATGTAATTTAGAGTATAACTTAGAGGTGAAACATCTGGCATGAGTGGCTTCCAGACAGAGCAGGGGGCAAGGGTAGCATGGGTGTGCAGTACAACATCATATGAGTTCTGCATGAGAGATTTGGTGCTTCAACGGATCAACCTAGAGAAGAAGGGTGATGAGTATGCACAACAACATTCTGAGTGCATTGAGGTACCTGCCACAAAGCCTGCATTCAATATCAACATGGAAGAATCTGACATCAAGTTGGCACCAGGCTTTATGCAGAATTTAGAGCCTATACTTTTCAACATGGCAACAGTGGCCAACTCCATCAGCACACTTGTGGACCCACCCATGATGGCACCTGATAGCTAATGCCTCAGCTTTTGTAGCAAAAGAAGTTTTCACCAGAAGCCTGAGTGTTGCAGTGCAAGTTATGCAAGGTCAGGCTCTCCTTGTGCAAGGTCAGCTTGCTGCCATGTAAGGTCAGACTGCATTCCTCATGGCTATGAATTCCACTGTGCAAAGAGGTTTGTGGAGAATTAGAGCAGTCTATAAATCTGTCTCCCAATAGACCACTGTGATTGTCGAGGCCCTGACCTGAGGGTGGGTCAATGGTTCTATGGAGGACAAACCTACTCTCTTCTCTCAGTATAACAGCAGTCAATCTACTAGCTCTGCCACTCTGCCAGTTCCCTGGTTGTTGCAAGTTAGCTAGCAAGTCCAGATTGTTGTCACCCATGCTGAGGTGGTGCAGTCAGCAGCCAGACTTCTAGGCCATCGTTGCTCATGGTTGTTCTTGAAGGCCATCTGCAATCTCCTACTGAAACTCAGCAGCCTTTCACCAGCCACGCTACAGCCACTGCAGTAGGGCTGTTTGACAGCACTAGACCAAGCAAAGGCACATGGAGGACAGCCTCTTAAGGAATGCACACAAATAATTACTTTTGTATGCAGTGTGGTATAATATCAATTATAAATTTAGTATGGAAAGTTTATTTTGTAGTGGCTTTTATTTTCGCATTGTGATCAAGGGGATGCTGTGACCATCAGTAACAGAGGGAAAGTAAGGTTTACACATTTTCCTCGTGTCTGTGTGGGTTTCCTCCAGGTGCCCCGATTTCCTCCCACAGTCCAAAGATGTGCGGGTGAGGTTGATTGGCCAGGCAAAATTGCCCCTTAGTGTCAGGGGGGATAGCAGGGTAAATACGTGGGTTACTGGGATAGGGCCCAGGTTAGATTGTTGATGGTGCAGACTCAATGGGCCAAACAGCCTCCTTCTGCAATGTAGGGATTCTATGATTCTATGAAGGTGTGGGACTGTTGGTAAATGGAAAAATGAGTTGGAGCTACTAGTATCACACCGGAATGAGCACACCAATGATCTGCTCTTTCGAATATAGAATCACTGCAGCACAGGAGGAGGCCATTTGGCCCATCGAGTCTGTACTGACCACAATCCCACCGAGGCCCTATTCCTGCAATCCCACGCATTTACCCTGCTAATTCCCCTGACACTAGGGTCAATTTAGCATGGCCAATCAACCAAACCTGCACATCTTTGGACTGGTGGGAGGAAACCGGAACACCCGGAGGAAACCCACGCAGACACGGGGAGAATGTGCAAATTCCACACAGACAGTGACCCGAGGCCAGAATTGGGTCCCTGGCGCTGTGAAGTTTTATGTGACAGTTCTCATGGAGATACATAGCACACTGGAGTAATCAGTCACATGGTCAGCGGATGGCCTTTGTCACCCTTTAGTTTGCCTTGATGGCTAGAAAGCAGCAGGCACAGAAATCTGCCATAAAAATGAAGGCTTCTGATTGCTGCCAGGATACTGTCATTGATCGACATGATTGTCTGCCTATGATTGCCTGCGATTAGACTTTGAGGGGATGGAATAACTTTCGGTACCAGTAAAGGACAGAGTTAATGTGTTGCACCCACAAAGTGTTGTGCAGTCAACACTTGTCTGATGGGGGAATCTATAATCAATGTGAAGACACCTCCAATTATTTCTGGCAAGAACAAATGGAATGTAGTTAGCTCTGAATGAATGGAGAACGTCAGTGACCTCCCTAACACAACAATCGATGGCAAACTCTGAGATGTTTCGAATATCTCCAGCACCAGCCTGAAAGCAACCAGACACATAAAAGTTCCTTTCTACTGTCAACTTCACAGTCCTTGTCCTAATCCAAGGTTGCTCAGTCAATTTTGTATGCCTACTGCCACTTTTCATGTTCAGCTGTGCATGTTTTTAGGATAGGTTGTTGCTCGAGCATTGAACTCCAAAATGGCACCACTGGTATCAAATCAGACTTGAAACGCTGATTGACAGCCTGATATGCCTAATCTGCATACATCTGGCAGCCATTTAATGTAAATCCATTTGGGCCTCCTCCTGAGATCCTTGGTATCAGAAGCCAGTCTTCATTTAATTTGATTCACCCCACATGATATCAAGAAATGTCTGAAGGCAAAGGTACAGCAAAGATTATGGGCTCTGACAACATCCTGTCTACACCATTAAAGACTTGTGCTCCAGAACTAGTATCTAGTTAGTGGAAAACGCCACTTGTGTAACCATAACAGCAGCATGAAATGACTTGTTTACCTGTGTTCAAATTTTTGAGATACTTTCCGGGGAAAGACTGTGCACTTTTCAGGTAGGAAAATGGAGGCCTTTGGCTCAATTGCAAGTCTATGCAATACAGAGTGCACAGTGATCTGATCAGGAAAGCCATTGTCATGCAGGATAGCTTTGACATGCTTTATTTCTTCATCAAGGTAAGCAAAAGGGCCCTACTTACAACATTGCTGTTAAGAACAATCTTATAGTGTGCGGAGCTATGCGAATCCCAACATGTATATTGACAGGTGAAGGCAGTTTTGCAGTTGACCATAGTGAAGAACCCATTAGCAGATTTCTCAATTAGAACATTGAAGAAAAGAACCAAGTTATATGTCTCCATATCAAAAGTGCATTTGAGCATGGGAAGGAGCATACTAAGGTGTTGACACACTCTTAGCTACTTTCTTCCTTTTTCATACTTGAAAATTCTTACAATCCTGGCTAGTTTCATCTCATATTCTATTTTTCTCTTTTCATCAACTTTTTGGTGACCCTCTTACTAGCTTCTAAAACTCTTACAATCATCAGACTTCTTTACAAAATTATAAGCCTCTTTTTTTAATCTAATATTATCCTTAACTTCCTTAGTAAGCCATGAATGGATCTGTCTTGCTGATTTTTTGTTTTCCAATGGAATTTATTTTAAATAAACATTTTGAAACATTTATTTTAAATAAACATTTTAATGTTTCCCAATCTTTATTCACCCATCTATCTTTTAGTTTCACCCATTTAACTTTAGCCGGGTCTCATCTCATATCTATGTAATTGACTTTGTTTAAGTTTAAGATTCTTGATTGTGATTGTAGTATTTTGCTTTCAAATTTACTGTCAGTGTGTTTGATCCAGTTTATATGAAGGCCCACACAACTATTCCATTGTCTTTGTTACAAGCACCAAGATTTTTTGCTCAGTGCTCTGTCCAATGGTATAATTACTGTTAGAGGCTCTATAAACTACTGTTTTCTGAGCCTTGCTATTCCTAATATCCACCCATACTAATTCTACTTCCTGATGTCTCTGAGCCATGATCCTTTCTTAGCAATGTTCTATGTTATCCCTTATTATCAGGGCTATCCTTCCTACTTTTCCATTCCTGCCCAATATATTTGGTTGTTTCTTCAAAATTATTTGGAAAAGAAGTTAGAGAATATATTTCTAAAGCTTCAGGAAGCTATTTTTTTTAACATGAAAATTGTCTGTGGACATCTTCCCTCCCATGGCCTGCCCATACTTCCTGCTGATAAAAAGCTGAAGAGGCACCAAGGTCAGGCTTTCTTTCATCCTATTTATACTGCAAATTATGTGTGCAGATCATTAGTGAGGTCAGGAATGACTCAGGTACCTGCTGCATCTGATTCTCTTTGCAGGCGGCCACTCTTTCCATGGAGATGGACATCAGCACAAAAACATCATGATACTCATGTTTGAGACAGTTTCATCCAATCTCTCTCCAATCATGTGCAATGACTCTGAAAATGCTGACAGAATCTCAGACATTTCTGCTGCTGCTCCAGAATAGTCCTCTTCTTAGATGACCCCCAAGGCTCAGCATCTGCATCTAGCTGAGCAGAACTTGGAATGTCCTGCACCCTCTGATGAGGACTCTCCACTGCTATCCCTCTCTCTACCAGCCGTTTGTGCCTCACTGTGTGATAACCTCACTATTTCCCCTGAATTCCCATCAAGGTGTGTATGTCCTCTCTGGTGGAGGGTGTGCATGAATCATGGGACAGTGCTTCCTCAGAACATCCTCTAGGAATCCTTAACTCCCTCCCATGACTGAAGAACCTGTGAAAGATAAAATACATAATTAGAACTGACATGGGGAAAGGGTTCAATGTCATCTTCGTGTAGATGTTCTAATTTCATTTCGTGGTGACAGTAAATCACCATTAGCGATGATGTGCAAGAGGCAGTGTGATGTGCAATTCTGACACCAGGTATCTGGGAGGCCCCCATCTCTCCTTCGCTAATAACAATGCATTGCACCACTTTATCCATCTCCCAAAATTCCTCCTCTGACGTGGTCAGGGTGCCTATCACTGGAGGGCTACCACCACCTTCCTCCACCCCCACTCTCTGTATCTCTCTGGAGATTGGCACTCTCTTCTACAAGGAGAGAAAACAAGAGAGTTACAAGTATGAGCAATGGATTGTGTGGAGAGGATGGGGCAAAAACATTTTCATGGAGGGTTGAGTGTAAGGCGACAATGAGGTGAAAATGTCAGATGTTAGCTGTTCAGATGGGAATGTGAGGTGCTGCCTCATGAGAGAGGAATGAGTGGAACTGCAAGGTGTGTTGGTGTGAGAGGTGCTGTGAAAGAAAATGCTGGGAAAGTGAGAATATGGGGGTCAGCAGTTGAAAGAGAGACGTCACTCATCTTTCCTGCTCTCCTGGGACCATTGAATCTCTTATAGCTCTGAATCCAGCTGCAAAGCACCAGATTCCTCCTTTTCACCTTCAGCCACTTCCATTCATGTTTGCTTGGCTTGAATGGCTGGTCTCTCTTCCTGCCTGGGTGTAACAATACTTCTCTGCATTTCCTCACAGCCTGCAGCATGACCTCCAGGGAAGAGTCAGTTAACCAGGCCACAGCCTTCTCACATCTCGCTTCTATTCTTGTGCTTGATAAAGCCTCAATATTCAATCTGCAATAAAACAATTCTGACCCTTGCCACGATTCTTTTAAATAGGGCGGCACGGTAGCACAGTGGTTAGCACTGCTGCTTCACAGCTCCAGGGTCCCGGGTTCGATTCCCGGCTCGGGTCACTGTCTGTGTGGAGTTTGCACATTCTCCTCGTGTTTGCGTGGGTTTCCTCCGGGTGCTCCGGTTTCCTCCCACAGTCCAAAGATGTGCGGGTTAGGTTGATTGGCCAGGTTAAAATTGCCCCTGAGATGCGTAGGTTAGAGGGATTAGCGGGTAAATATGTGGGGGTAGGGCCTGGGTGGGATTGTGGTCGGTGCAGACTCGATGGGCCGAATGGCCTCCTTCTGCACTGTAGGGTTTCTATGATTCTATGAAATCCTTCCATTGACAGGTGTGGACCATCACCATGCCCGCACTCTCTAAGTAAATCTGGAAGTGGAATGCTAATCCTGTGGCTGAGTTAAACAATGACAGCAAAGCCTGCTCCACTCAGAGTCAGGCTCCTGGTCCGTGGCTAGGCCCTCAACTGTAAGCGCATTGGTTTAATTAAATTTATGCCTAGATGGAGACAGAAGGTCAGGAAGATAGGTGTACTTCCAGGAACCAATTCCAAACCGCCAAATTTAGCATTTCAATTATCAAGTCCCAAACCAGGAGGGGCACCTCTATTATAGAATCCCTGCAGTGCAGAAGGAGGCTACTTGGCCCATCGAGTCTGCACCAACCACAATCCCACCCAGGCCCTATCCCCAGAACCTCATGCATTTACCCTAGATAGACCCCCTGACACAAAGGGGCAATTTAGCATGGCCAATCCACCTAATTCGCACCTTTGTGGACTGTGGGAGGAAACCGGAGCACCCGGAGGAGACCCACGCAGACACGGGGAGACTGTGCAAACTTCATGCAGACAGTGACCCAAGCCAGAAATTGAACCCGGGTGTCTGGCGTTGTGAGGCAGTATTCCACCCCATCCAGTGCTGAGAGATCTATGTCTCCTTTTCATCTAATTTTAAAGTCTTGATACTTTATTTTTATTGCAGAAGTTTAATTACCAATGAACAATCTATATTGTGAACTAGTATTATCACGGGCTATTATAATTTCATTTATTTACTTAGTTTGATTTTGTGTTATTACTTTAAATTACATTTTTTGAATTGTTGAGTAAACACTGTCCTTCATCCTATGTACTTTATATAAAACATAATATATTTTAAATATATATGTTATTTCATTTTTTTTTGAGAAAAATGGTATTGCTTTTACAGAAAATCTAATTGCTTTTATAGATATCACTATGAAGGGATACGTGTGAGACCACATTCTCATCTATATGGTCGATATTCATCTCTGATGACCAATAAACAATTTGAAAGGTAAAATAATGCTCATTCATAAAGTGGATAACAAATTATATATTTGCATGAATTTAGACATAAAGAAAATAATATTGTGTATTTGGTTAGGACTTCAAATTGGTAAGTTACTTCTCTTCCATCTGTTATAAACCCATGTTTTATATTAAAAATGACTTTATTTATTGAGTGGGTTGAAATTAGCAGATAAATGACAAGACTAAACAACAGCATTTGAAATGACTAAACAGCAGCTTCTAAGATGGCCAAACATTTGTATAACTGTGCATTACAAATTCCAAAGTCATTAGTATGGAGTCAGGCTATCTAAAAGTAGTCCACCAAAGACAACTAACTTAGATTATTGTGAATGGTCCATCTCCAAAACATCACCTGTATATTCAACAGGATGTGGAACAAGATATTAGATTCAATCACTTTGGACAATGGACCCTGGCAGAGAAGAGAACTCCTCCAGCCATAATCTAATCACTTCTAAACAATGAAATCAACTTGCTATGACCATGTTTGGGTACCTGGTCAGTTTGTGAGGGGAGATCATGTGAAAAGCCAACACTCCTTGAGTTTTAAGAAGCTGCTTTTCTCCAGGCTGGTGAGAAGAACAGAAACAATCTGAGTGTGAGACCAGAGGGAGCCCAAGTGGACAGTCTGTCTCTACAGCCATCCCCCAAACTTGTGCCCTACCTGTTGTTTGACCAGTCACATGTCATGGGCCATGGGCAGTGTCTTAAAGAATCTGCTGCTGACTCCAGAAGAAAAGATAAATGTGTCTTTCATCATCTTTGCATTGTTTCTACACAGAGTGTGCATGTGTGTGTATGTGTGTGTTTCATTCCTGTACCCAGCTAGCAAAGTAGGGATGTAAAGTGAATAACACTCTGGTTGTGGAATCTAAGGGCCCGATTTTACCAACAATTTGCGCCCGTTTTCGGGCACAAAATCGCAGTAAATTTGGGCTTCGGGCCTTTAATGCGATCTGCACCCGAATCCGAGCAAATCGCGACTTTACCGACACCCGATTCGGGTGCGGATCCGGTCCGTGCCCGAGTCGGGCGGCCCAACAATTTAAATGCATTAGCATGCATTTAAATCGATTTAATGAACCGCGTGCCCAACTCTACCACCAAATCCCACTTTACCTTCTTCTGGTCCATTCAGGATCCGTGCTGTAAGCGACCTGCAAAATAAAAATCCGAAGCGGATTTCTATTCTGCAGGGGAACCTCCGAAGCTCTCTCTGCCCTTGTGAAGTCAGTCTGCGGCCACCATCCTTTTCAGAGCGCCCCGATATCCAGCCCACACCCCCCAGCAGTGGCAATCCCTCCACCCCCTGCTGAACCCCCCCCCCCCCGCCCGTCCCTGAGATCAGACCCCCCTGGGAGGCAGGCCCCCCTTGGCAGACCACACCCCCAACCTGCCTCGATCGCTGGTCTCCCTGCACCATCCTTCTCAACCATCTTCAGTCCTTCGAGAGCCTGCAGCACCTTCCTGGCCACAGACTTGGAGCCACGGCTAAAGTGACCGGGCTTCACACCGTTCCGCTGGCATCCGCCGGAGGAGGGGGGCGGGCTCAGATGAATCTCTGGTTGGGGGGGGGGGAGGAGGGGGCTCAGGTGGATCTCTGGTTGGGGGGGGGCCTGCCTCCCAGGGGGGTCTGTATTATTAAACTGGCCAAAAGGTGTCCCTGGGTCATGTGACCTTGCTTCTCCACAAAACCTTCAGTAGGGATGTTTATCTAATGTCTGGAATAGGGGGCATAACTCAAAAGACTGAACGCACATATATCACAGCGTGAAAAGCCAGCATTCTTTTAGATGAAATATACAGTCACCATAGACTTTTCTTCAACTGCAGTAATGACTGAAGTGGCCAACATAGGACCAGTTGGAAGAAAGCTGACAGCCTCCAGTGTAAAGTGCAGCAAGACATTTCAGAGTTCAGTGAATGGTGAGATTTTTATTTCAGCATCAAAGGCAAAAAAGATAATTTATTGACCAAATTCAGTTGTTCCAGATGAGACTTGACGATTTCCAGGCAGCTGGACAGAGATATTGGTACAGGATGGATCAGTGGGAGCACTGACTGACAGACTAGCCCATGGAAATCTTTCGGCACCCACTCATTATCTGTGTTTAACAACACAGATTTGTGGCTACGTGGAAATATTAAAAGTTACTTCTGATCAGCAAGAATGGTGCAAATTGCAAATGTAGTTAAATACATGCAGCTGTGTTTATTGCTTCTGAGTGGCTTGCACAGGAACAGGTTATATTTTTAAACTAACAAATAATTGTCATTCTGAGTGAGAAATTTACTTGCAGGTATGATTTTAAGTCAAGGCATCATTTCTACTCCTCAGATCTGCAATCTGACACGGGCGCGCTTTTTCAGATTTTCTTCGAACTGCGCATTCGCAGTTCAGAGCTCCGATCGTTCCGGCAGCGCTAAGCCCCGTCCACAGCGCAGATTGGACTGGAGCTGGCAAAAAGCGTATGGGCACGCTGCAAAGAGGATTCCGGGCTTGATCTGTATTACGCCCGGATCCAGCCCTTAGACTCCAAATGGTAAAATCGGGCCCCAAACCTCCATTATATAAGAGTGAAAGAAAATGGAATGAAACAAAATGTAAAAAAAGGGATAGGGAAACAAGGTTCATTGTTGCATCCCAACATTGTGTAACCATGTAGTTGTATAATTTTCAAGGAGAAGCATTAAAATAAGAAAATTAACATGACACCACTCTAGAAAAAAAAACTCTGGGATACTCTTTTCAGATCTCTATAAGCAATCAAACAAGTTCATGGAGACCAGGGTGGCTGAGTTACACAACACCTGACATGTTAGAGGAACTGTATGACAAAATAAATGATGAATACTTCCCCAGGTCATCCGAAAATAGCCTGTTTTATTATTGGGCCTTTTATCAATCTGTCAACACAAGCAAATTCTCCCCAAAAAAATTATTTTTATAGAATATCCTTTGAATGATATGGACAAGGCTTCTGAAAGACAGTAACCAATGCTAGTTCTTCGCTGGAGCAGGCCAAAATTAATCCCACAAACTGTTCTCTTCCTGTAGCCTTGTTTCTTCATTCAATCTTCATTTCAATAATGAGTTTGGTATGATAACAAAAAACTGTTTGGAATTTCAACCACAAAATAAACCTATGGCAAAATAGCACCATAGCCTCAACAGATTTTATCAGGCAACTTGGGAGAACCCATGTCTATGGGACGAAAAGGCAAAATTGGCAACAAAAGACAAGATATACTATTGCACATCCCAAACAACCTGTACTGGATTTTTGTGCCCAAGTGTGCTTGAAAACTGATGAGATTAAACCTAAGATAGCATAGGAGTTTGAGGTCAGGGTCTGTTATACTGGTTCCATATGGTCCCTTTTATTGTTTGTTACTATAACATCAAGCTGAATTGAATACTTCATTTGCTGCAGTAGATCTCATTAGAATTTAATTTAAAGGTCAGCCATCAAAAAATCAATCCACAACAAATGAAGCAAGATAAACTGCAAGTGTGACAAAATCATTATATTTTAATAATGTCACATGCTATAGAATTGAATCTGTAATCCGTGCATGCTGATATTGGAACCGTACCCAACATATTCCGATCATCATTATCATTATGATCAGAACTACAACAACGTTAGCATACATTATTTCAAAATGAATATGTACTTTATTCTTTGAAATTGCAATAGCCAATGAACCTTTGCTATGAGACTCCAAACATTCATAAATTAACTAAAATTAATCATATTTGCAAATGCTAATTACATTATTTTCATTTAACGTTATCATTGGAAAATGTTTATGTTAAACATAAATCCAATTTTAATAAAAAACTTCAATTTTTCACAAATATAGGATTTATGTTACTATAACAAACATAGTCATCTCATCAGAACCAATCTGCAATATCTAATTGGCAGTGGCACTAATTTAATAAACTCAATCTTGCCATTGATTTTATTGTGGGATAGAAATACTATTCAGCTGTTCAACTGTTATGGCACAGGAAATGATGGAGCTAGCACAAAGGTCTTGGGCAGTGATGGAGAGGCATAAGTAATGGATGAAGATGTGGTGATATTTTCTGAAACTTTTGCTTTGCAAATCATGCTGTGCAACGTAACTGCACCTTATACTATTACAAATCAACCCCAGTCTAACACCGGCATCTCCGCATCATTATTATAAATCAAAACGTTCTGGGTCATTGTGCTCAAAGAGAAACAGTCATTCGCAGAAACTAACAAGATATCTAAAACTGTACTTTGCCTAACAGAGATAAGAATCTTTATATTTAGAAATTACAAAAGCAATTAGATATTGGATTTTAACATTGGAAAATCCAGTCTTGGTATATCTGTTAAGTATGTTAGATGACCATTCACCTTAATGCACAAACTAGCTCTCATGCATGATTAGACAATATCAGTAATTATAATTCAAAAGTACTTCATTAGCATTTTGGAACATCCTGCAAGCCTTTCTTTAATACAATAATATTAAGATGTTTTTCTTTTCTTTCCTGAATAATAGCTTGGATTTTTCCAGCTTGGAGGGAGAAAGTCTCTTCACTGTCAATAACAAGTGCAGAAAGGTTTGTAAAAAAAATCACTTTTTAAGTATTCAGCCAGAGAATCTCACCCATTGAGTTTGCTGGTTATGAACCCCTTCCTCTTTGTTGCAATGCTTCCTGTTACATTCCATTGAGACTTAAATATCGGTCATTGTTGTATTCTGATTTATTGTGCGAATAGACCTACATTCAATTATTATATAGCTGTAGCTATATAAGCCAGAGGTTCTGCTCAAATACTTGTTTTTGTATTTGCATATATGTACCTTGAACACTTGCATTGTAGCAGTGCACATTTTAGACCATTAAATAATGGAGTGATTTAAAGCTGGCCTCTCAAAATATTATAGTTGCAGATGAATTGAGTTGTGAAATTCTTAGCTCAACCTTCTATAAATAGACCATTTTAATTGTCTATAAAGTTTATGAAAATCAATATTAATATTGCAGGAATGTAGAAATGGTCTGACTTGGCAATGAGTTGAACTATGCTCTGAGGGGCAGGAGCCAGTGGTGAGTTGCATGAAGCAGCTTTTTGTGAAGCATAGAAGATAAGTGAACAAGTGTAATTGGAATGAACAGAGTTGCAACCTACTGGCTGATGGACCAACCTGAGGTCTCGTCCAGACACTGATCCAGGATCTGTGCTCAAAACAAGTGCTCCTCCTCAATATGTATTTTCTGTCTTCTTTCTTAAGCGCTTCTCTGTGGGACATTTCAGGAGTTTACATCCAGGATACAGTTTTTGAAAGAATTCATGCACAGGCCTCTTCTGGATGCAGATTGGTTGGTTGGGCGAATGGTTAGCTGTTAGTTTATTCCCAAATTGTCTTCCACTGGCTTAGCCACATAAAGATCTTTTCCTGTCCCACTTTGATTACCTGTATGGCTTTGAATAATTTGCTGCAATTAACTGCTCTGGTTCAATGTTAATTGTCCTATCCAATTCAGCAGTGTTACTGCAATTAGCAAGTATAATTTCCGCTTCACAGACAATGCTCTGAACTCATAGCCAGTCTGTTAACCCTTTCCTTACAGTTGGATACATTTGAAATACAACTGGGCACTGTCCATTGGTTCAGTCAAAGTTTTCCACGATCAGCAGGTACCAGGAGACATTGCCGTATTGATTCTCAGATCCAAGTTATCATTTAAAAAATTTGCACACACACTTTTAGTTTGATTGGCGCACCTATTTTGTACCAGAGGTCTCCTTTCCCTGAAGGAGGGCAAATGGTGTTCTAATTGTCCTCATTGCAGTCCATTCATGTCCAAGGCCATTCTATTGGGCAGATTAAAACAAAGGCCGGAATTCTCTGGGAACTAGCGGCGGGACCAGAGAATCCTGCTCTAATTTGTCCTGGAGCGTGGGTTAGAGTTTCCCGCCTCCACGCCGCTGGTGGAAAACACGCGACTGGGAGGCCAGAGAATCTCACCCATTGAGTTTGCTGGTTATGAACCCCTTCCTCTTTGTTGCAATGCTTCCTGTTACATTCTGTTGAGACATAAATATCGGTCATTGTTGTATTCTGATTTATTGAGCTAATAGACCTACATTCAAAGGTAACTAGAACAGTCCTTGCTCCAATTAGTGTAAAGATCTCACAAGAAGTGATTCTGCATTCCAGGCCAATCTCAAGTCAAGTGGATCTCATCCCTCTCTGGAAAGCTTATGTTCATCATGGAACGTTCTCCAGTTTTTCACACAGGCGTACTTCTCTTTCCCAAACAGGCTTTTCAAATATTTGTTCTGGTAACTTTTGACATGCATTTGGTGTAGTTACCAGTTATAACAATGCATGACGTTTTGTATAACTGTGTTCTGTCAAATTCCTGGAACTCCCCTCCCTAACAGCACTGGGATGTTCATAAGCTACATGGACAGCAGTGGTTCAGGAAGGCAGCTCACCCCACCTTCTCCAGTACAACTAGGGATGGGCAGTAAATGCTGGCCTAGTCAACGACACCCATATCCCATGAACAAATTTTTAATATATATATATGAAGGAAGTTAAAGAACATTCTTCAACAGTTTTAGTTGTTATTAAACAATATTTGTCAACATATATGAAGTACTAAATGTCACTATATGAACTACTAAATGTCACTAATGTCATTATTATTAATAATAAAGACAGAAAGTTTTTGTGGCTCTACCTGCGAACTAACACGGTTTACCACCTGGGAGCAAGAATTAGAAAAGAAATATTCTACTCAAATGGCAAGTACACATCTCTTTTACACTCATCCATCCAATAAAAATCATTCCCCTTACATTTGTGCCAACAAAAATGTTTTGACTGTTTTTCTGTTATTTTAGTTTACCGTAGTTGCCGATTCATATTATAATCACTGCCAGGAAATCCTGCAGCATATTAGAAGCAATCAACTTGACAAGGTATGGAACTCTTGCAAAATGTCTCAATGCAATCATAGCATGGAAAATTATTTTAATAGACAGATCAATAGAGCCGGGTTCTCAAAAGCAACCCACAATGTCATGGGCTCAGGGAAAGCTTTCATTTACAATGTGATTTTTTTTCTCCCATGAAAGTTCACACGTAATTTCTGCCCAAGCTTTCATGTGGTACTGTGAACAACATCAAAACAGTGTAAAAATCAGGGCAGCATTTACATTAATATGACAACATTGCTGATAAAATATTAGAGGAAACGGAGATGATAGAGATAATAGATGTGAGGAGTTCACAGGGAAGTGGCCAGTTTCAATGGACAATCTTCCCATTCATCAGCAGACCCCTCCCAATGTAGAGAAAATGCTCACCGTAGAGGGAAGTGGTCATCAATTTGGCCCTCAAATGTCACCTTTCCTGCCACTGGCAAAATAGTATGGCAGTGGGAATATATCAGACTAGCCCCCCATTCCCCCTGACATCTTCCCATGTAATTTTGACAGCCTTCCTGCCTCTTAGCCCATCGCCAAAGGACTGGTAAAATTCTGGCCTAGAACTCTATGATGCTGTCCGGGTATGAGTGATGATTCAGGCATTAGTAGGATTCAAATCCTACTCACTATGAAAATAACAGGTAACTTAAAATACTAATTAACCTTTTGTTAAAAGAAATCAGAATGCTCTCATTATGATATAAAATTATATATTGTAGGTCAGAAATCTCCTTTCATTGTTCTGGGAGTCATTCACATATGATGCCATCAATATATCTTTCCCAGATATATGCCAGCTTTTCTGTTCTTATGATGCACAGCTGTACAAGGTAATTAAAAATGCTTACTAGCAGAAAGATAACATAGAGAGCTGCCTGCAGGCAGTATATTAAACATGCTGTAGATCACAGCATGTTTAATATACTGCCTCAAAGCCTCAAAGTCCTGACAAAATTAGGGGTCAACCTATCTGCAAAGTATAAAATTGAATGTCCGATGTTGGTGTAAGAGGTTCCCATTTTGAAATGTGACTAAATCAATGTGACACGTTTTATTGAATGAATTACTTTCACAAAAATACCTTTAACCACAAGCAAAACAGTTTAAAAACTCTCGAATTTGGTATCCAATGCAAAGAGTTAACCAAATTCATGCTGAGTTGCTTTGGCTGTGGAATTATTGTGAGGATCCTACTCTGGATTAGATTTGACTTTTTCAATTTCAGAATCATCCCTCCATCCTACAGCACAGAAAGAGGCCATTCGGCCCATCGGGTCTGCACCGACCACAATCCCACCCAGGCCCTACCCCCATATCCCTACATATTTATCCACTAATCCCTCTAACCTACGCATCCCAGGACACTAAGGGCAATTTTAGCATGGCCAATCAACCTAACCCGCACATCTTTGGACTGTGGGAGGAAACCGGAGCACCCAGTTCAATCTTGAGTTATTTGAGGAAGTGACAAGAAAAATTGATCAGGGCAGAGCAGTGGATGTTGTATACATGGATTTTAGTAAAGCCTTCAATAAGGTTCCTCTTGGCATGCTGATACAGAAGGTGAAGTCATAGGTATCCAAGGTGAGCTGGTAAGATGGATATAAAACTGGCTTGGGCAAAGAAAGCAGAGAGTGGCAGTGGAAAGATACTTTTCTACCTGGAGATCTGTGATAAGAACATAAGAACATAAGAAATAGGAGCAGGAGTAGGCCATCTGGCCCTTCGAGCCTGCCCCGCCATTCAACAAGATCATGGCTGATCTGAAGCGAATCAGTTCCACTTACCCGCCTGCTCCCCATATCCACTAATTCCCTTATCGATCAGAAAACTATCTACCCGTGATTTAAACATATTCAACGAGGAAGCCTCCACCACTTCAATGGGCAGAGAATTCCAGAGATTCACTACCCTCTGAGAGAAGAAGTTCCCCCTCAACTCTGTTCTGAACCGCCCCCCCTTTATTTTGAGGCTGTGCCCTCTAGTTCTGGTTTCCCTTCTAAGTGGAAAGAATCTCTCCACCTCTACCCTATCCAGCCCCTTCATTATCTTATATGTCTCTATAAGATCACCCCTCATCCTTCTAAACTCCAACGAGTACAGACCCAATCTGTTTAATCTCTCCTCATAAGCTACACCCCTCATCTCCGGTATCAACCTGGTGAACCTTCTCTGCACTCCCTCCAAGGCCAATATATCCTTTCGCAAATAAGGGGACCAAAACTGCACACAGTACTCCAGTTGCGGCCTCACCAGTGCCTTGTACAGTTGCAGCAAGACCTCCCTGCTTTTATATTCTGTCCCCCTCGCGATAAAGGCCAACATTCCATTCGCCTTCTTGATCACCTGCTGCACCTGCAGACTGAGTTTTTGCGATTCGTGCACAAGGACCCCCAGGTCCCTCTGCACAGTCGCACGATGTAATTTTTCTCCATTTAAATAATACTCCAATTTACTATTATTTCTTCCAAAGTGGATAACCTCACATTTGCTAACGTTATATTCCATCTGCCAGATCCTCGACCACTCGCTCAGCCTATCCGAATAAGCGGTGTTCCACAAGGATTAATGCTGGGGCCTCTGTTGTTTGTAATATATGTAAATGATTTGTAGGAAAATGTAGGTGATCTAATTAGTAAATTTGCAGATGATACAAAAATAAGGGGAGAAGCGGATAGTGAGGAAGATTGTCAGAGAATACAGCAGGATATAAATCGGCTGGAGACCTGGGTCGAAAGGTGGCAGTTGGATTTTAACCTGGACAAATCTGAGGTGATGCGATTTGGAAGGTCTACTGCAGAAGCAAAGTACACAGTAAATGGTACACCCCTTAGAAATATTAGTATACGGGGGGATCGAGGCGTGCAGATCCATACTTCCCTGAAGTGGCAACTCAGGTGGACAAGGTGGTCAAGAAGGCGCATGACATGCTGGCCTTCATCGGTTAGGGTGTT